>NC_060184.1:65942947-66230031 GCF_021184085.1 Oncorhynchus gorbuscha
TGGTTTGGTAAGGAGAGGAGGAGGGGTAGGCCTTAGGGAAGAATAGCTCAGGTTTTCAATACCATACACTCCTACTCACTACAGGGTAGTTCAGTCTTATTCTCAAAATGAATGGTCATCTCTCCTTTTACTTTCAATATGCTATCTGTATTGAGATGGGAGTGAATGGTAGGCTATATGGTTGGACAGGCATATGAGGTTACTAGAAGGATAGCTAACCCTGTCACTCACTGAAACAAGAGTTATCACATTCTACAGTCGTGGCCAAAAGTTTTGAGAATGACACAAATATGCTGCCTCAGTTTGTATGATGGCAATTTGCATATACTCCAGAATGTTATGAAGAGTGATCAGATGAACTGCAATTTAATTGCAAAGTCCCTCTTTGCCATGCAAATGAACTGAATCCCCCCAAAACATTTCTACTGCATTTCAGCCCTGCCGCAAAAGGACCAGCTGACATCATGTCATTGATTCTCTCGTTAACACAGGTGTGAGTGTTGACGAGGACAAGGCTGGAGATTACCCTGTCATGCTGATTGAGTTCAAATAACAGACTGGAAGCTTCAAAGGGAGGGTGGTGCTTGGAATCATTGTTCTTCCTCTGTCAACCATGGTTACTTGCAAGAAAACATGTGCCGTCATCATTGCTTTGCGCACAAAGGGCTTCACAGGCAAGGATACTGCTGCCAGTAAGATTGCACATAAATCAACCATTTATCGGATCATCAAGAACTTCAAGGAGAGCGGATCAATTGTTGTGAAGAAAGCTTCAGTGCGCCCATGAAAGTCCAGCAAGCGCCCGGACCGTCTCCTAAAGTTGATTCAGCTGCGGGATCAGGGCACCACCAGTACAGAGCTTGCTCAGAAATGGCAGCAGGCAGGTGTGAGTGCATCTGCACACACAGTGGGGTGAAGACGGAGGATGGCCTGGTGTCAAGAAGGGCAGCAAAGAAGCCACCTCTCTCCAGGAAAAACATCCGTCACAGACTGATATTCTGCAAAAGGTACAGGGACTGGACTGCTGAGGACTGGGGTAAAGTCATTTTCTCTGATGAATCCCCTTTCCGATTGTTTGGGGCCTCCGGAAAAAAGCTTGTCTCGGAGAAGACAAGGTGAGCGCTACCATCAGTCCTGTGTCATGCCAACAGTAAAGCATCCTGAGACTATTCATGTGTGGGGTTGCTTCTCAGACAATGGAGTGGGCTCACTTACAATTTTGCCTAGGAACACAGCCATGAATAAAGAATGGAACCAACACATCCTCCGAGAGCAACTTCTCCCAACCATCCAGGAACAGTTTGGTGACAAACAATGCCTTTTTCCAGCATGATGGAGCACCCTGCCATAAGGCAAAAGTGATGACTAAGTGGCTCGGGAACAAAAAATCAATATTTTGAATCTTTGCATCAACTTCATGTAATTGTCAATAAAAGCCTTTGACACGTATGAAATGCTTGTAATTGTACTTCAGTATCCATAGTAACATCTGCCAAAAATATCTAAAGACACCGAAAGCAGCAAGCCTTGTGAAAATTTATATTTGTTCCATTCTCAAAACTTTTGTCCACGACTGTAGTTCTACATTTGTATTGTTTAGGTATGTTTCTGAAAACAGGATGGACTATTGCATAGAAAACTAACCTGTTTGGATGCTGAATCTACCCCCATGTTCTCTCCTGTCTCCACATATAGTGTTTGGTTTATATTCTGTTATGATTTCCCCCAAGCTGTTCATAGTCAAGGTGATGAGGTGAATACTGTAATAATCACTGGAGGCTCTGTTAATGAATAGGCTGTTTACCGTTGATTCTCAGGCTGATCAATTCTCGGGCGGACTCTTTTCTCTGTATATATCAGTGATGTCGCTCTTGCAGCGGGCGATTCTTTGATCCACCTCTACGCACACGACACCATTCTTTATACATCTGGTCCTTCTTTGGACACTGTTAACTAACCTCCAAACGAGCTTCAACGCCATACAACACTCCCTCCGTGGCCTCCAACTGCTCTTAAATGCTAGTAAAACTAAATGCATGCTCTTCAACCGTTCCCTGCCCGCCAGTCCAGGATCACTACTCTGGACGGTTCTGACTTAGAATACGTGGACAACTACAAATACCTAGGTGTCTGGTTAGACTGTAAACTCTCCTTCCAGACTCACTTTAAGCATATCCAATCCAAAATTAAATCTAGAATTGGCATCCTATTTCGCAACAAAGCATCCTTCAATTATGCTGCCAAACATACCCTTGTAAAACTGACTATCCTACCGGTCCTTGACTTTGGCGATGTCATTTACAAAATAGCCTCCAACACTCTACTCAGAAAACTGGATGTAGTCTATCACAGTGCCTTTCTTCCTTACTTCATTTGCTCACACTGTGTACATATTTTTCTACTGTGTTATTGACTGTATGTTTGGTTTATTCCATGTGTAACTCTGTTTGTGTTGCACTGCTTTGTTTTATCTTGGCCAGGTCGCAGTAGGAATTGAGAACTTGTTCTCAACTGGCCTACCTGGTTAAATATAGGTGAAATAAAATATATATTGATTCATTGATTGATTGCTCTGCATGTCTCTCCCATCAGACCGAGCGGGCAGCATCAGCACATTGGACTCTCTAGACTTCGCTCGTTACTCTGACGACGGGAACCGGGAGTCGGACGAGAGGGTGGCAGGTAAGACGAGGCGTACCTGTCATGTCCTGACCGGACAGAGACTGAGTGACGGACATGAAGACGAGAATCAGAGAGACAGACAACAGACGGAGAAGAGCAGGGGAAGGGAGAGACGGAGAAGAGCAGGGGAAGGGAGAGACGGAGAAGAGCAGGGGAAGGGAGAGACGGAGAAGAGCAGGGGAAGGGAGAGACGGAGAAGAGCAGGGGAAGGGAGAGACGAGGAGAAGAGCAGGGGAAGGGAGAGACGGAGAAGAGCAGGGAAGGGAGAGACGGAGAAGAGCAGGGGAAGGGAGAGACGGAGAAGAGCAGGGGAAGGGAGAGACGGAGAAGAGCAGGGGAAGGGAGAGACGGAGAAGAGCAGGGGAAGGGAGAGACGGAGAAGAGCAGGGGAAGGGAGAGACGGAGAAGAGCAGGGGAAGGGAGAGACGGAGAAGAGCAGGGGAAGGGAGAGACGGAGAAGAGCAGGGGAAGGGAGAGACGGAGAAGAGCAGGGGGAAGGGAGAGACGGAGAAGAGCAGGGGAAGGGAGAGACGGAGAAGAGCAGGGGAAGGGAGAGACGGAGAAGAGCAGGGGAAGGGAGAGACGGAGAAGAGCAGGGGAAGGGAGAGACGGAGAAGAGCAGGGGAAGGGAGAGACGGAGAAGAGCAGGGGAAGGGAGAGACGGAGAAGAGCAGGGGAAGGGAGAGACGGAGAAGAGCAGGGGAAGGGAGAGACGGAGAAGAGCAGGGGAAGGGAGAGACGGAGAAGAGCAGGGGAAGGGAGAGACGGAGAAGAGCAGGGGAAGGGAGAGACGGAGAAGAGCAGGGGAAGGGAGAGACGGAGAAGAGCAGGGGAAGGGAGAGACGGAGAAGAGCAGGGGAAGGGAGAGACGGAGAAGAGCAGGGGAAGGGAGAGACGGAGAAGAGCAGGGGAAGGGAGAGACGGAGAAGAGCAGGGGAGGGAGAGACGGAGAAGAGCAGGGGGAGGGAGAGACGGAGGAGAGCAGGGGAGGGAGAGACGGAGGAGAGCAGGGGGAGGGAGAGACGGAGGAGAGCAGGGGGAGGGAGAGACGGAGGAGAGCAGGGGGAGGGAGAGACGGAGGAGAGCAGGGGAAGGGAGAGACGGAGGAGAGCAGGGGAGGGAGAGACGGAGGAGAGCAGGGGAGGGAGAGACGGAGGAGAGCAGGGGGAGGGAGAGACGGAGAAGAGAGGAGAGCAGGGGAAGGGAGAGACGGAGGAGAGCAGGGGGAGGGAGAGACGGAGGAGAGCAGGGGAGGGAGAGACGGAGGAGAGCAGGGGGAGGGAGAGCAGAGGAGAGCAGGGGGAGGGAGAGACGGAGGAGAGCAGGGGGAGGGAGAGGGAGGAGAGCAGGGGGAGGGAGAGACGGAGAAGAGCAGGGGGAGGGAGAGACGGAGGAGAGCAGGGGGAGGGGGGAGAGACGGAGGAGAGCAGGGGGAGGGAGAGGGAGAGCAGGGGAGGGAGAGAGCAGGGGGAGGGAGAGACGGAGGAGAGCAGGGGGAGGGAGAGCGGAGGAGAGCAGGGGGAGGGAGAGACGGAGGAGAGCAGGGGGAGGGAGAGACGGGAGGAGGGGGAGGGAGGGGGGAGGGGGAGGGAGAGACGGAGGAGAGCAGGGGGAGGGAGAGACGGAGGAGAGCAGGGGGAGGGAGAGACGGAGGAGAGCAGGGGAGGGAGAGACGGAGGAGAGCAGGGGGAGGGAGAGACGGAGGAGAGCAGGGGAGAGGGAGAGACGGAGGAGAGCAGGGGAGGGAGAGGACGGAGGAGAGCAGGGGAGGGAGAGACGGAGGAGAGCAGGGGGAGGGAGAGACGGAGGAGAGCAGGGGGAGGGAGACGGAGGAGAGCAGGGGGAGGGAAGACGGAGGAGAGCAGGGGAGGGAGGACGGAGAGACAGGGGAGGGAGAGACGGAGGAGAGCAGGGGGAGGGAGAGACGGAGGAGAGCAGGGGGGAGGGAGAGACGGAGGAGAGCAGGGGGAGGGAGAGACGGAGGAGAGCAGGGGGAGGGAGAGAAGGAGAGCAGCAGGGGGAGGGAGAGACGGAGGACAGGGGGAGGGAGAGGAGGAGAGCAGGGGGAGGGAGAGACGGAGGAGAGCAGGACCAGAGAGACGGGAGAAGAGCAGGGGGAGGGAGGAGAGCAGACGGACCAGGAGACGGAGGAAGAGCAGGGGGAGGGGGAGAGACGGACGGAGAGAGAGCAGGGGAGGGAGAGACGGACCACAGACGGAGAAGAGCAGGGGGAGGGAGAGACGGAGAAGAGCAGGGAAGGGAGAGACGGAGAAGAGCAGGGGAAGGGAGAGACGGACAACAGACGGAGAAGAGCAGGGGAAGGGAGAGACGGAGAAGAGCAGGGGAGGGAGAGACGGACCACAGACGGAGAAGAGCAGGGGGAGGGAGAGACGGACCACAGACGGAGAAGAGCAGGGGAGGGAGAGACGGACCACAGACGGAGAAGAGCAGGGGGAGGGAGAGACGGACCACAGACGGAGAAGAGCAGGGGGAGGGAGAGACGGACCACAGACGGAGAAGAGCAGGGGGAGGGAGAGACGGACCACAGACGGAGAAGAGCAGGGGAGGGAGAGAGGACCACAGACGGAGAAGAGCAGGGGAGGGAGAGACGGACCACAGACGGAGAAGAGCAGGGGAGGGAGAGACGGACCACAGACGGAGAAGAGCAGGGGGAGGGAGAGACGGAGAAGAGCAGGGGAAGGGAGAGACGGAGAAGAGCAGGGGAAGGGAGAGACGGACAACAGACGGAGAAGAGCAGGGGAAGGGAGAGACGGAGAAGAGCAGGGGGAGGGAGAGACGGACAACAGACGGAGAAGAGCAGGGGAGGGAGAGACGGACAACAGACGGAGAAGAGCAGGGGAGGGAGAGACGGAGAAGAGCAGGGGAAGGGAGAGACGGAGAAGAGCAGGGAAGGAGAGACGGAGAAGAGCAGGGGAAGGGAGAGACGGAGAAGAGCAGGGGAAGGGAGAGACGGAGAAGAGCAGGGGAAGGGAGAGACGGAGAAGAGCAGGGGAAGGGAGAGACGGAGAAGAGCAGGGGAAGGGAGAGACGGAGAAGAGCAGGGGAAGGGAGAGACGGAGAAGAGCAGGGGAAGGGAGAGACGGACAACAGACGAAGAAGAGCAGGGGAAGGGAGAGACGGACAACAGACGGAGAAGAGCAGGGGAAGGGAGAGACGGACCACAGACGGAGAAGAGCAGGGGAAGGGAGAGACGGACCACAGACGGAGAAGAGCAGGGGAAGGGAGAGACGGACCACAGACGGAGAAGAGCAGGGGAAGGGAGAGACGGAGAAGAGCAGGGAAAGGGAGAGACGGACAACAGACGGAGAAGAGCAGGGGAAGGGAGAGACGGACAACAGACGGAGAAGAGCAGGGGAAGGGTGAGACGGACAACAGACGGAGAAGAGCAGGGGAAGGGTGAGACGGACAACAGACGGAGAAGAGCAGGGGAAGGGAGAGACGGACAACAGACGGAGAAGAGCAGGGGAAGGGAGAGACGGACAACAGACGGAGAAGAGCAGGGGGAGGGAGAGACGGACAACAGACGGAGAAGAGCAGGGGGAGGGAGAGACGGACAACAGATGGAGAAGAGCAGGGGAGGGAGAGACGGACAACAGACGGAGAAGAGCAGGGGAAGGGAGAGACGGACAACAGACGGAGAAGAGCAGGGGGAGGGAGAGACGGACAACAGACGGAGAAGAGCAGGGGGAGGGAGAGACGGACAACAGACGGAGAAGAGCAGGGGGAGGGAGAGACGGACAACAGACGGAGAAGAGCAGGGGGAGGGAGAGACGGAGAAGAGCAGGGGAAGGGAGAGACGGAGAAGAGCAGGGGAAGGGAGAGACGGAGAAGAGCAGGGGAAGGGAGAGACGGAGAAGAGCAGGGGAAGGGAGAGACGGAGAAGAGCAGGGGAAGGGAGAGACGGAGAAGAGCAGGGGAAGGGAGAGACGGAGAAGAGCAGGGGAAGGGAGAGACGGAGAAGAGCAGGGGAAGGGAGAGACGGAGAAGAGCAGGGGAAGGGAGAGACGGAGAAGAGCAGGGGAAGGGAGAGACGGAGAAGAGCAGGGGAAGGGAGAGACGGAGAAGAGCAGGGGAAGGGAGAGACGGAGAAGAGCAGGGGAAGGGAGAGACGGACAACAGAGGGAGAAGAGCAGGGGAAGGGAGAGACGGACCACAGACGGAGAAGAGCAGGGGAAGGGAGAGACGGACCACAGACGGAGAAGAGCAGGGGAAGGGAGAGACGGACCACAGACGGAGAAGAGCAGGGGAAGGGAGAGACGGACCACAGACGGAGAAGAGCAGGGGAAGGGAGAGACGGACCACAGACGGAGAAGAGCAGGGGAAGGGAGAGACGGACAACAGACGGAGAAGAGCAGGGGAAGGGAGAGACGGACAACAGACGGAGAAGAGCAGGGGAAGGGAGAGACGGACAACAGACGGAGAAGAGCAGGGGAAGGGTGAGACGGACAACAGACGGAGAAGAGCAGGGGACGGGTGAGACGGACAACAGACGGAGAAGAGCAGGGGAAGGGAGAGACGGAGAAGAGCAGGGGAAGGGAGAGACGGACAAAAGACGGAGAAGAGCAGGGGAAGGGAGAGACGGACAACAGACGGAGAAGAGCAGTGGAAGGGAGAGACGGAGAAGAGCAGGGGAAGGGAGAGACGGACAACAGACGGAGAAGAGCAGGGGAAGGGAGAGACTGACAACAGACGGAGAAGAGCAGGGGAAGGGAGAGACGGACAACAGACGGAGAAGAGCAGGGGAAGGGAGAGACGGACAACAGACGGAGAAGAGCAGGGGAAGGGTGAGACGGACAACAGACGGAGAAGAGCAGGGGAAGGGAGAGACGGACAACAGACGGAGAAGAGCAGGGGAAGGGAGAGACGGACAACAGACGGAGAAGAGCAGGGGAAGGGAGAGACGGACAACAGACGGAGAAGAGCAGGGGAAGGGTCAGACGGAGAAGAGCAGGGGAAGGGTGAGAAGGACAACAGACGGAGAAGAGCAGGGGAAGGGAGAGACGGACAACAGACGGAGAAGAGCAGGGGAAGGGAGAGACGGACAACAGACGGAGAAGAGCAGGGGAAGGGTCAGACGGAGAAGAGCAGGGGAAGGGTGAGAAGGACAACAGACGGAGAAGAGCAGGGGAAGGGAGAGACGGACAACAGACGGAGAAGAGCAGGGGAAGGGAGAGACAGAAGAGCAGGGGAAGGGAGAGACAGAGAAGAGCAGGGGAAGGGAGAGACTGACAACAGACAGAGAAGAGCAGGGGAAGGGAGAGACAGAAGAGCAGGGGAAGGGAGAGACAGAAGAGCAGGGGAAGGGAGAGACAGAAGAGCAGGGGAAGGGAGAGACAGAAGAGCAGGGGAAGGGAGAGACAGAAGAGCAGGGGAAGGGAGAGACAGAAGAGCAGGGGAAGGGAGGAAGAGCAGGGAAGGGAGAGACAGAAGAGCAGGGGAAGGGAGAGACGGAGAAGAGCAGGGGAAGGGAGAGACTGACAACAGACAGAGAAGAGCAGGGGAAGGGAGAGACAGAAGAGCAGGGGAAGGGAGAGACAGAAGAGCAGGGGAAGGGAGAGACAGAGAAGTGCAGGGGAAGGGAGAGACAGAAGAGCAGGGGAAGGGAGAGACCGAAGAGCAGGGGAAGGGAGAGACCGAAGAGCAGGGGAAGGGAGAGACAGAAGAGCAGGGGAAGGGAGAGACAGAAGAGCAGGGGAAGGGAGAGACGGAGAAGAGCAGGGGAAGGGAGAGACTGACAACAGACAGAGAAGAGCAGGGGAAGGGAGAGACAGAAGAGCAGGGGAAGGGAGAGACAGAGAAGTGCAGGGGAAGGGAGAGACAGAAGAGCAGGGGAAGGGAGAGACAGAGAAGAGCAGGGGAAGGGAGAGACAGAGAAGAGCAGGGGAAGGGAGAGACAGAGAAGAGCAGGGGAAGGGAGAGACAGAGAAGAGCAGGGGAAGGGAGAGACAGAGAAGAGCAGGGGAAGGGAGAGACAGAGAAGAGCAGGGGAAGGGAGAGACAGAGAAGAGCAGGGGAAGGGAGAGACAGAGAAGAGCAGGGGAAGGGAGAGACAGAGAAGAGCAGGGGAAGGGAGAGACAGAGAAGAGCAGGGGAAGGGAGAGACAGAGAAGAGCAGGGGAAGGGAGAGACAGAAGAGCAGGGGAAGGGAGAGACAGACAACAGACGGAGAAGAGCAGGGGAAGGGAGAGACAGACAGAGTATACAGGACCTTTTCTTTATGATGTCATGGTGTATCTACAGCCCTGTTTGATTCACTGTAGATGACATCACTATGGTTCCATTCCAGATTTACCTACCAATTCCATGTTCCTCTTATTAAGCCATCCTGGTTTAAATAAATCAGCAGATGTAATTGAGACAGTGTTATTTTCCCTCAAAGGACCTGTCAGTGTCACTGGATGTTGTGAAAATTCACACTCTTTAAAAAAAGCTTTTCTCATGACACCCACCAGCTAATCTTCTCTGAATCCATTAAATATCAGAGAGGATAGACTGAATACATTAAAGATAAGAGAGGATGAACTGACCAAGACGACAAGTCTGTTAAAGATCAGAGAGGATGAACTGACCAAGACGACGAGTACGTTAAAGACCAGAGACGATGAACTGACCAAGACGACGAGTACGTTAAAGATCAGAGAGGATGAACTGACCAAGACGACGAGTACGTTAAACATTTACATTACATTTAAGTCATTTAAAGACCAGAGACGACGAACTGACCAAGACGACGAGTACGTTAAAGACCAGAGACGATGAACTGACCAAGACGACGAGTACGTTAAAGATCAGAGAGGATGAACTGACCAAGATGACGAGTAGAGGACCAAGGTATCCATCCAGGGGCTACACTCCACAGATTTCTCTGTAACGGTGTAGGCCTATGATGTAGCCTATTCTAGTGTTTGTTCTCCACATTTAGCCAGACAGGATGTGATGACTAGAGACCTGTACTGTGAATATGATGCAAATGACTATAACTGATATACTGAAAGCTGGACACTCTGCTCCACATAGAACCTCGTCTCTTTATATGACTGTTAATTGGCCTGTTGTCTTTTCTTTTCTCAATGCCAAAATGTCAAATGTCAATTCCAACCCTTTAGCTTTGTAAGATGAAAGTTCTGGACAATTCTCCAGGAACCATGCAGCAGAGCAAGCCTGTGGTCCCTTCTCCACAACCACAGACCCTCTACTCTTCCACCCTGCCCTCCCTCCATCCTGCCCTCCCTCCATCCTGCCATCCCTCCAATTCGGCATCTCCTCCCGAAACCTGCCTCTCCTCCGTCGTCCCAACATGTCGCCCCCAGCTGTCTGACTCTGGGTTTTTAGGCTGTTCTGATCCAAGCCCGGTCCATAACGGGACAACCCTCCATCCAGACTAGCAGCTTGCAGCTTCTTCTTTTTTTCTGTTTTTTTTTCTCCTTTTTTGGGGGGATTCTTCAGTTTCTTTCTCCATTTTGTTGTCTTGTTGCGTCCTGTGTACTCTTGATCTGCATTGGGAAGTCTTGTCTGGACCTCGTTAACTAGGACAGAATTGAACAGGCGCTGAGTCAGACTACTGAAGCGGCAGATCTTCAGTGCACAGCCATGCAATATGTCCTCTCTGCTCGCCATTGCTTCTCTTCCTCCTGTGTGGTTTTCTTCAACATGTCTGAAGAGCAACCTGTGGAGTGTTTCCCTGCTCATGAACTTGTTATTTGATTGAATCTCACTACTGTAGTCCTTGATAGACTTCTTACAGGAGGTTTTAGAGCCCTCTCAATGTAGCATAATGTAATTACAATCCATATGTCAGTTTTTCTCCTGTATGTAAGTAGCGGCTATAGTATCCATCCTATGCTTAGGCCTAATAGTATACCGTATTAACATTTGACCAACCACAAATCAAAAAGCTCCACTTCAAATTTGAGCAGAGTCCAATATTTTGCATAGCCTGGAACTCACTTTTTTTAGCTATTGATTTGTACAATCCCTGGTCAGACAGCTATTAGCATATTATTTAGGCTGCTTCCCATTAGTGGTTTCAGCTCTCCCTCCCTCCTGTCTGTACTGATCTTAAACAACTGGATAGTTGGAAGCAGATTCACATAAAGTATCCTCCACATTGCTTCTATCTATCCTGGGTTTTCAGATCGGTGCAGAAGAAGCAAAGGAGATGAGGAGAGGTAGCCACTTAACACTCTTCCGATACACCCTTAGACACGTAAATCCTTAGACACTATTCCTTAGTCCGCTATCCCAGGATCCTCTGCTGCATGCGTTCATTAGACGCCATAGTTTGCATGTCTCCTGTTTTCAAATCAATCTCCTTTTTGTTTCTTTTTGTTTCATTTTTCATGGCCATATTTTTTTGTTTGTTTGTTCCCTCTCCTTGGTTGGATGCACTTCCTTCCTGTGTGTTGTGATGTCACTTCCTGTCCAGTGCTGGAGTTTGAGCTACGGAAAGCCAAGGAGACCATTCAGGCTCTACGCACCAACTTGACTCAGGCAGCAGGTGGCGTACTTAACACTTCTACTCCTCCATTTCATCCCTCTATCATCTCTCTCTTTCTTAGGAGATTCTCTCTAGCTCCTCCCCTGTTTTACTGAACGGTGGAAGGGTTCATCTGTTCTGTTGCTTTATTGTCTTTCTAGAAAGCGACACTCAGGAGAGAAACAAGAACTACAGTTCACATCCTGAGACTCAGGTAGGCCAGACACTCTGCTAGTAACTGTATGCAGTTCACTTTTGGAGTACCACTGCAGCAAATACACAATGTTTCTTAAAAAACACTGTTTGTTGAGAAACTTCACTTTTCAAGTTGATTCATGGTTTATTTCCCTCTGTCCTCTTCCTCAGGAACCTATCCGCCCACTAGAGAAGCGAGCCTTAAATTTCCTTGTGAATGAATATTTATTAAAGAATGAATACAAACTGTCGGCCATCACGTTCTCTGATGAAAATGATGACCAGGTAATGCTTGTTTCTTTGAGTTGTTGGCCTGAACTGGGTGCATTTAGTGCGGCACAAAATGCTATATAGTGAATATAATCATGATCCCATCTTTTTCGGTTGTTCAGGACTTTGAGTTGTGGGACGACGTGGGCCTGAACATTCCAAAGCCTCCCGACCTATTACAGATCTACAGGAACTGTGGCTCCGCCCTTCCATCGCCGCGGAATACCGTGGACGTAGCCGTCGGAGTGGAGTCAAGCGAGCTCACTGGGAACTACATTACCCAGAAATCTGATCTTTTACAGCAGGTGAGTGAGAGGGAGAAAAATTCTGGGTGTAATCATGTGTGTCCTGCAGCCACTCATAATGTTTACATACCCGTGTGATTTTGGGTACAGAGCTTATTGATTTAGTCTTCTCTCTGTCTCCTCTCTCTTTCCTCTCCTCTCTTGCGATCTCTGTCTCTCTGTGGCTTCTCTCTGTCTCCTCTCTCTTTCCTCTCCTCTCTCTCGATCTCTGTCTCTCTGTGGCTTCTCTCTGTCTCCTCTCTCTTTCCTCTCCTCTCTCTCGATCTCTGTCTCTCTGTGGCTTCTCTCTGTCTCCTCTCTCTTTCCTCTCCTCTCTCTCGATCTCTGTCTCTCTGTGGCTTCTCTCTGTCTCCTCTCTCTTTCCTCTCCTCTCTCTCGATCTCTGTCTCTCTGTGGCTTCTCTCTGTCTCCTCTCTCTTTCCTCTCCTCTCTCTCGATCTCTGTCTCTCTGTGGCTTCTCTCTGTCTCCTCTCTCTTTCCTCTCTCTCCTCTTTTCAGCAGCAGACGGAGGTAGTTGAGGAGTTGGAGTATCAGATTAGTCTACTGAACGAGGAGAAACAGAGTCTGGCCGACTATATCAAGAAACTACAGAGGTGTGTGCGCGTGTGTGCGTGTGTGTGTGTGTGTGTGTGTGTGTGTGTGCGTGTGTGCGTGTGTGTGTGCGTGTGTGCGTGTGTGTGTGTGTGTGTGTGTGTGTGTGTGTGTGTGTGTGTGTGTGTGTGTGTGTGTGTGTGTGTGTGTGTGTGTGTGTGTGTGTGTGTGTGTGTGTGTGTGTGTGTGTGTGTGTGTGTGTGTGTGTGTGTGTGTGTGTGTGTGTGTGCTTGTGCGCATGCGTTGGGAGCGGATGTAGTAATGGCTCTACACTACACTATGTGGTCACAGGTGCATGCTAATTGAAAATGTTACTGCCACACCATGTGACCTTTACCCTTTGAACTGGCATTTAATCAGTCAGCTCTCTGTCCACCCATGGCCTATTCAGTTGGCTGCAATCCTTCAGATCTTTACAGCTATTTGATATGATTTGTTTCTGTCCTCTCTTCTCTAGTGAGATCCAAAGCCTGAGAAGGACAGTGTCCCCCCCTCCTCATGACCAGGGCTCACAGCCAAACCCCCCCTCCTCCACCCCTCCCCAGCCCCTTCTGGACAACGGTCAGTACCTGGATATCAGGGGCGCCTCAGAACCTGATAAACCCCCCACTGAGAGCACCCCCCCCACTCAGACCATCAGTAACCCTACACACACCTCTTCACAACCCCATGCCAAGCTAAAGAGCAGAGGGACGGTGGTGTTTGACCAGCCCAACAGGTGAGTCTGAAAATAAAGTCTAGTTACTCAGAATGACCTCTAGATGGAGCCAGTGGTCCGTAATAAACAGTCTGATTGTCCATCTATCTTGACTGGAATGAGCATCTTGCTTCCTGTTCACTCTCACTCTCATCTTTTTTTGTCTTTTCTCGTCCTCAGGAAGTTGTCCCCTGCATTCCAGCAGGCCCTGCTGTCCTTCTGTAAGATGTCAGCTGACAGTCGTCTGGGTGCAGAGGTCAGAGTTCACCCCTAATCACAGTCACATGACCATAGTGTCAGCTATCTTAAGAGTATAGTATACTACTACTGAAACCATTTTAATACGCAGAGCAGTGACATATCAACAAAATATAATCAGCATTTTTTTTCTAATTTCTGTCTTGGTATTTCTCACTCACTCTTTCTCCCCCCCTTTCTCTCTCACTCACTATTTCTCCCCCCCTTTCTCTCTCACTCACTATTTCTCCCCCTCTTTCTCTCTCACTCACTATTTCTCCCCCTCTTTCTCTCACTCACTCTTTCTCCCCCTCTTTCTCTCTCACTCACTCTTTCTCCCCCTCTTTCTCTCTCACTCACTCACTCTTTCTCCCCCTCTTTTCACTCACTCACTCTTTCTCCCCCTCTTTCTCTCTCTCTCACTCACTCTTTCTCCCCCTCTTTTTCACTCACTCACTCTTTCTCCCCCTCTTTCTCTCTCTCTCACTCACTCTTTCTCCCCCTCTTTCTCTCTCACTCACTCTTTCTCCCCCTCTTTCTCTCTCACTCACTCACTCTTTCTCCCCCTCTTTCTCTCTCACTCACTCTTTCTCCCCCTCTTTCTCTCTCACTCACTCTTTCTCCCCCTTTCTCTCTCTCTCTCACTCACTCTTTCTCCCCCTCTTTCTCTCTCTCTCACTCACTCTTTCTCCCCCTCTTTCTCTCTCTCTCACTCACTATTTCTCCCCCTCTTTCTCTCTCTCTCACTCACTCTTTCTCCCCCTCTTTCTCTCTCACTCACTCACTCTTTCTCCCCCTCTTTCTCACTCACTCACTCTTTCTCTCTCTAGGTGTCGAGGATAGCAGACAATGAGGAGAGTGTGATGCTGATGTTGGGTCGCTGTCTCCCTCACATCGTCCCCAATGTCCTCCTGGCCAAACGAGAGGTACCTCCCTCCTCTCCTCCCCCCTCCTCACCTCTCCCCCATCCTCCCATCAACACGGTCTTCTTTCTGTCTTCAGTTTGGTATTCAGCGTCTGACTCCACTGTTTTTTCACCGATGCTCATCTCTCATCTCTCCTCCCTTTCCTTCACTTTTTTTGTCCTTTCACTCTCTCACTCACTCTCTCGCTCTGTGCATGCCTCTCTGCTCCTAGAGAATGGTTGCACACCTGTGCCAGGTGAGTTGGATGCCCCCCACATCTGCATGACCTCACCTGACCTCACACACAGTGTAACACAGGCCCACGCCACGGGCTATAACCAACCCGTCTCTCATCTGATTGGCTAGTTATTCGTACTCGAGCAGGACAAAGTCATGGTAGTATTTGGATCATTTATGAAAACGCTTAGATTAGGGGTATGGTTTGTTTTAGTCCTTAAGATGGCATATGTGGTTGTGGCCTGTATAGTGGACTGTGTTTTACCTCTCTCACCCTGTGTGTTCTCACCTTGCTCCTTTCTGAGTGGTTCCCAATAGCATGCAGTCTTCTCATTGATTGATTCTTTAATCTCTGACTGGCTGAAACGGTGGCCAACCAGAGCTGGTTGAACAACTGTGTGCATTTTGTATAATTTCACGTAACATTTCTAAGCTAATTTAAGTGCATTGTGTGACAAAGACATGCAGTGTAACTGACTAACCGATTAACAAAAAAATAATCAATAAATAGCTATCTGGCGTTGCTGTAAAGTAAGTCATCACTCTTAATGGTAAATGCTGCTGGTTTCTTTCCATGCAGTAGTCTACAGCATGTTTAAAGAGCTAGTGTGGTGAGCTAGGTTTGGAATTGTGTTTGACAGTGTGTGGTCTGTGTGAGGGAGTGGTAAGGAGGGTCAGGTGGGCTCCCCACACTGTATGTGATTTGCGTATCACAGCTGTGGTTTTAATGATCTACTGACAGTTATGAAGAATTTGGATTCCTGCCCAAAACTAGGGAAAACAAAGTGAGGGAGAAAAAAAGAGATTGTCTTATTCTGCCTCCGGGCGGGAATGGACTTTGTTCTGCGTCTGTTAGACAGAATCAACACACACCTTTGTGCTCCTACTATTTGTAGGCTTTACACACTATGGACACGCAACTAGGAACAATAGACGTTTGATTTTGATGACTGACTAAGTGAATGGTAAAAACATGCCTGCCACCTGTCGCCTTCACTATCAATGATCATAAATCATTATGGTCTTATGGCAGACAGACCAAGCCTACTCTACGATACGGCCCAGTACCTCTTATGGGCTTCTTGAGAACCAGGACCATAAAGAGAGTCAACAATCCCACTTCCCTTTTTTCTCTCTTTGAGGTTTAATGAGTCAATTATACCGTGACATTCAGGGGTTTCTATTTTATGGGCATAATAGTAAAGACATGTCGTTTAACGGTAGAAATGTTTTACTGGTCAATTTAATGTGGCATGAACAACCAGTCATGATCTTATTGTCGAACACATCACTTCAGGTAGTCGGCTACCTGCGTACGTTCGTCCACTCCAAATGGTTTCCGGCATCCAAACAGAATACTGTGTTCCCCGCAATCTGATCAATGGAAAGACACATGTTTTACAAAGTACCAAATAGTGTAATGACATTTGGCAATTGTCATTAAGCTTCCAGTCTTGTAGCCTGAATTACAACATGTTACCATGGTGTCACTGCCATAGTTGCTAGTTGGCCTGTGCAGGCTTAATCATGTTACCATGGTGTCACTCTGCTGTAGGTCCTAGTTGGCCACTCCTAGCCTAAACGTGTTACTATGGTGTCACTCTGCTATAGGTCCTAGTTGGCCATCTCTGGTCTAAACACGGTGGTGCCATGTTGTCACTCTGCAATAGATCCTAGTTGGTCATCTCTGGTCTAAACACAGTGGTACCATGTTGTCACACTGCAATAGATCCTAGTTGGCCATCTCTGGTCTAAACACAGTGGTACCATGTTGTCACACTGCAATAGACCCTATTTGGCCATCTCTGGTATAAACATGGTGGTACCATGGCGTTTCCCTGGCTCCTCTACCTACCCACATGTTGACCCAGCATTGGCCAGATGTTTTCCTTGGAACAGGTGGAAGTGTCACTTGGTTCTGGAATAGAACAGGGTCAGATAGGGTTCACTGAAGAAAAAGTCTTAGAAGTATACACTTTCTCTTTTCTCAGAAGTAAATATCTGAAACAAAATAACACACTTTGATGGTAACAGCTTGTTGACCTTTACTTTTTAATGTCCCATTCCTTCTTTTAATGCTTGTGCCATTTCAAAAAGAAACATACATTTTTGGGAAATTGTTTACTTAACACTGCCCGAGCAGCTGTTCTTTAGCTTTTAAAAATACCTTCTCTAACAGTTGGTGAAAGGATAATCAGGATAGTTGTTCTCAGTGCCATATACAGTTGAAGTCAGAAGTTTAAATAAACTTAGGTTGGAGTCATTAACTCGTTTTCCAACCACTCTGCAAATTTCTTGTTAACAAACTATAGTTTTGGCAAGTCTGTTAGAACATCTACTTTGTGCATGACACAAGTAATTTTTCCAACAGTTGTTTACAGACAGATTATTTCACTTATAATTCACGGCATCACAATTCCAGTGGGTCAGAAGTTTACATACACTACGTTAACTGTGCCTTTAAAGAGCTAGGAAAATTCCAGAAAATTATGTCATTACTTTAGAAGCTTCTGATAGGTTAATTGACATAAATTGAGTCAATTGGAGGTGGTCCTGTGGATGTATTTCAAGGCCTACCATCAAACTCAGTGCCTCTTTGCTTGACATCATGGGAAAATCAAAAGAAATCAGCCAAGACCTCAGAAAAAAAATTGTAGACCTCCACAAGTTTGGTTCATCCTTGGGAGCAATTTCCAAATGCCTGAATGTACCACGTTCATCTGTACAAACAACAGTACGCAAGTACAAACACCATGGGACCACACAGCCATCATACCGCTCAGGAAGGAGACGCGTTCTGTCTCCTAGAGATTAACGTACTGTGGTGTGAAAAGTGCAAATCAATCCCAGAACAGCAAAGGACTCCCAGAACAGCAAATCAATCCCAGAACAGCAAATCAGTCCCAGAACAGCAAATCAATCCCAGAACAGCAAATCAATCCCAGAACAGCAAAGGACTCCCAGAACAGCAAATCAATCCCAGAAAAGCCATGGACTCCCAGAACAGCAAATCAATCCCAGAACAGCAAAGGACTCCCAGAACAGCAAATCAATCCCAGAAAAGCCATGGACTCCCAGAACAGCAAAGGACACCCAGAACAGCAAAGGACTCCCAGAACAGCAAATCAATCCCAGAACAGCAAAGGACTCCCAGAACAGCAAATCAATCCCAGAACAGCAAAGGACTCCCAGAACAGCAAATCAATCCCAGAACAGCAAAGGACTCCCAGAACAGCAAATCAATCCCAGAAAAGCCATGGACTCCCAGAACAGCAAATCAATCCCAGAACAGCAAAGGACTCCCAGAACAGCAAATCAATCCCAGAAAAGCCATGGACTCCCAGAACAGCAAATCAATCCCAGAACAGCAAAGGACTCCCAGAACAGCAAATCAATCCCAGAACAGCAAATCAATCCCAGAACAGCAAATCAATCCCAGAACAGCAAATCAATCCCAGAACAGCAAAGGACTCCCAGAACAGCAAATCAATCCCAGAAAAGCCATGGAATCCCAGAACAGCAAATCAATCCCAGAACAGCAAAGGACTCCCAGAACAGCAAATCAATCCCAGAACAGCAAAGGACTCCCAGAACAGCAAATCAATCCCAGAACAGCAAAGGACTCCCAGAACAGCAAATCAATCCCAGAACAGCAAAGGACTCCCAGAACAGCAAATCAATCCCAGAAAAGCCATGGACTCCCAGAACAGCAAATCAATCCCAGAACAGCAAAGGACTCCCAGAACAGCAAATCAATCCCAGAAAAGCCATGGACTCCCAGAACAGCAAATCAATCCCAGAACAGCAAAGGACTCCCAGAACAGCAAATCAATCCCAGAACAGCAAATCAATCCCAGAACAGCAAATCAATCCCAGAACAGCAAATCAATCCCAGAACAGCAAATCAATCCCAGAAAAGCCATGGACTCCCAGAACAGCAAATCAATCCCAGAACAGCAAAGGACCCTGTGAAGATGCTGGAGGAAACCGGTACAAAAGTATCTACAGTGGGGCAAAAAAGTATTTAGTCAGCCACCAATTGTGCAAGTTCTCCCACTTAAAAAGATGAGAGAGGCCTATCATTTTCATCATAGGTACACTTCAACCATGACAGACAAAATGACAAAACAAATCCAGAAAATCACATTGTAGGATTTTTTAATGAATTTATTTGCAAATTATGGTGGAAAATAAGTATTTGGTCACCTACAAACAAGCAAGATTTCTGGCTCTCACAGACTTGTAACTTCTTCTTTAAGAGGCTCCTCTGTCCTCCACTTGTTACCTATATTAATGGCACCTGTTTGAACTTGTTATCAGTATAAAAGACACCTGTCCACAACCTCAAACCGTCACACTCCAAACTCCACTATGGGAGAACTTGCACAATTGGTGGCTGACTAAATACTTTTTTGCACCACTGTATATCCACAGTAAAACGAGTCCTATATCGACATAACCTGAAAGTCCGCTCAGCAAGGATGAATCCACTGCTCCAAAACTGCCATAAAAAGCCAGACTACGGTTTGCAATTGCACATGGGGACAAAGATCATTCTTTTTGGAGAAATGTCCTCTGGTCTGATGAAACAAAAATATAACTGTTTGACCATAATGACCATCGTTATGTTTGGAGGAAAAAGGAGGAGGCTTGCAAGCCGAAGAACACCATCCCAACCATGAAGCATGGGGGTCTCAGCATCATGTTGTGGGGGTGCTTTGCTGCAGGAGGGACTGCTGCACTTCACAACATAGATGGCATCATGATGTAGGATATTTATGTGGCTATATTGAAGCAGCATTTCAAGTCAGGAAGTTAAAAGTCGGTCGCAAATGGGCCTTCCAAATGGACAATGACCCCAAGCAAACTTCCAAAGTTGTGGCAAAATGCCTTAAAGACACCAGTCAAGGTATTGGAGTGGCTATCACAAAGCCCTGACCTCAATCCGATAGAAAATTTGTGGGCAGAACTGAAAAAAATGTGTGCGAGCAAGGAGGCCTGCCAACCTGACTCAGTTACACCAGCTCTGTCAGGAGGAATGGGCCAAACCTCATCCAACTTATTGTGGGATGCTTGTGGAAGGCTATCTGAAATGTTTGACCCAAGTTCAGCAATTTAAAGGCAATGTTACCAAATACTAACTGAGTGTATGTGAACTTCTGACTCACTGGGAATGTGATGAAATACATAAATAAAAGCTGAAATAAATCATTCTCTCTACTATTATTCTGACATTTCACATTCTTAAAATAAAGTGGTGATCCTAACTAATCTAAAACAGGGAACTTTTTACTAGGATTAAATGTCAGGAATTGTGAATAACTGAGTTTAAATGTATTTGGCTGAGGTGTATGTAAACCTCCGACTTTATGTCTCTGGTGGTTGTGTTGTATGTGAAGCACGTAATATATTTGATTTGAATGAATGACAGGTGTCCATCTACAGACATCCAGAGTTATTTCAGGTCTCCCTCCCAAGCCTCTCTTTGGTTGGACTTGCTTTTTCTGCCAACATTCAGCGTTGGGTTTGTTTCGTATGCCAACATTCAACGTTGGGTTTGTTTCGTATGCCAACATTCAGCGTTGGGTTTGTTTCGTATGCCAACATTCAGCGTATGCCAACATTCAGCGTTTGTTTGTTTCGTATGCCAACATTCAGCGTTGGGTTTTCAGCGTTGGGTTTGTTTCGTATGCCAACATTCAGCGTTGGGTTTGTTTCGTATGCCAACATTCAGCGTTGGGTTTGTTTCGTATGCCAACATTCAGCGTTGGGTTTGTTTCGTATGCCAACATTCAGCGTTGGGTTTGTTTCGTATGCCAACATTCAGCTTTGGGTTTGTTTCGTATGCCAACATTCAGCGTTGGGTTTGTTTCGTATACGCCAACATTCAACGTTGGGTTTGTTTCGTATGCCAACATTCACATTTGTTTCAGCCAACATTCAGTTTGTTTTAGGTTTTGTTTGTTTCGTATGCCAACATTCAGCGTTGGGTTTGTTTTTGTATTTCAGCGTTGGGTTTGTTTCGTATGCCAACATTCAGCGTTGGGTTTGTTTCGTAACATTCAACGTTGGGTTTGTTTCGTATGCCAACATTCAGCGTTGGTTTCGTATGCCAACATTCAGCGTTGTTTGTTTCGTATGCCAACATTCAGCGTTTTTGTTTCGGTTTTGTTTGTTTCGTATGCCAACATTCAGCGTTGGGTTTGTTTTAAGCGTTGGGTTTGTTTCGTATGCCAACATTAAGCGTTGGGTTTGTTTCGTATGCCAACATTAAGCGTTGGGTTTGTTTCGTATGCCAACATTCAACGTTGGGTTTGTTTCGTATACGCCAACATTCAACGTTGGGTTTGTTTCGTATGCCAACATTCAGCAGGAAAATATTAAACCTTCCTGGAAAACCCTGCTGGTTAAAAATAAAATCCATATTTTTAACTGTGTTTTTTAACAGTGTATCCTCTCTCTAATTTGGTTGTGTTTGAGGCAGGAATGTTGAGCTAACCACAGTTTGTCCATGAGGCAGAATGAAGGGCTGTCTGTCTGCCCCACCTCGTCCTGGGACTACATTTTAGTTTGCTCTCTCTCCAGGCTGACTCTCGCATGAACTTCATATGACCTTTACTGTTCATAAAGGAACTTGATTCAGACCAGGGGTACCAGTCATTCAGATTAGAAAACCATGAGACATTGTCATCATGATACATAGATGTACATAACAGCACATTGTTTCATTTGACCCTCTTTCTGTTTCTGTTGGTGGTGTTGTCGTCATTGAACTCCCTCTCTCCTACCCATTGCCCACACACACACACACACACACACACACACACACACACACACACACACACACACACACACACACACACACACACACACACACACACACACACACACACACACACACGCAAACATCACACACACCCCTGCCTGCAAACCGTTTCTTTACTGTGTGAACATTCGGAGCCACAAACCCAAGCTGATATCTCTCTTTTCATCTCTCTCTCATCCTTCTATCTCTCTCTAGGAGTTGATTCCTCTCATCCTATGTACAGCGTGTCTCCACCCGGAGCCTAAAGAGAGAGACCAGCTCCTCCACATCCTCTTCAACCTCATCAAGAGACCTGACGACGAACAGAGGTGTGTGGGCTCGTGCATGCGTGTGTGTTCTTATACCTAGCTGTTCTCTCTGTGTGTTTATAGGCTGATGATCAAGGAGGATCTTGACAGTGTGTATATTGACTCCTGGTTGTGTTTATAGGCTGATGATCAAGGAGGATCTTGACAGTGTGTGTATATTGACTCCTGGTTGTGTTTATAGGCTGATGATCAAGGAGGATCTTGACCGTGTGTATATTGACTCCTGGTTGTGTTTATAGGCTGATGATCAAGGAGGATCTTGACAGTGTGTATATTGACTCCTGGTTGTGTTTATAGGCTGATGATCAAGGAGGATCTTGACCGTGTGTATATTGACTCCTGGTTGTGTTTATAGGCTGATGATCAAGGAGGATCTTGACCGTGTGTATATTGACTCCTGGTTGTGTTTATAGGCTGATGATCAAGGAGGATCTTGACAGTGTGTGTATATTGACTCCTGGTTGTGTTTATAGGCTGATGATCAAGGAGGATCTTGACCGTGTGTATATTGACTCCTGGTTGTGTTTATAGACTGATGATCAAGGAGGATCTTGACAGTGTGTATATTGACTCCTGGTTGTGTTTATAGGCTGATGATCAAGGAGGATCTTGACAGTGTGTGTATATTGACTCCTGGTTGTGTTTATAGGCTGATGATCAAGGAGGATCTTGACAGTGTGTGTATATTGACTCCTGGTTGTGTTTATAGGCTGATGATCAAGGAGGATCTTGACAGTGTGTATATTGACTCCTGGTTGTGTTTATAGGCTGATGATCAAGGAGGATATTGACAGTGTGTGTATATTGACTCCTGGTTGTGTTTATAGTCTGATGGTCAAGGAGGATCTTGACCGTGTGTATATTGACTCCTGGTTGTGTTTATAGGCTGATGATCAAGGAGGATCTTGACCGTGTGTATATTGACTCCTGGTTGTGTTTATAGGCTGATGATCAAGGAGGATCTTGACAGTGTGTATATTGACTCCTGGTTGTGTTTATAGGCTGATGATCAAGGAGGATCTTGACAGTGTGTGTATATTGACTCCTGGTTGTGTTTATAGGCTGATGATCAAGGAGGATCTTGACAGTGTGTGTATATTGACTCCTGGTTGTGTTTATAGGCTGATGATCAAGTAGGATCTTGACAGTGTGTATATTGACTCCTGGTTGTGTTTATAGGCTGATGATCAAGGAGGATCTTGACAGTGTGTGTATATTGACTCCTGGTTGTGTTTATAGGCTGATGATCAAGGAGGATCTTGACCGTGTGTATATTGACTCCTGGTTGTGTTTAGGCTGATGATCAAGGAGGATCTTGACAGTGTGTATATTGACTCCTGGTTGTGTTTATAGGCTGATGATCAAGGAGGATCTTGACAGTGTGTGTATATTGACTCCTGGTTGTGTTTATAGTCTGATGATCAAGGAGGATCTTGACAGTGTGTGTATATTGACTCCTGGTTGTGTTTGTAGGCAGATGATCCTAACAGGTTGTGTGGCGTTTGCCAGACATGTTGGTCCTACCAGAGTTGAGGCTGAACTCTTACCACAATGCTGGGAACAGGTAGCTACTCCTCTCTCCTTACTCCTTTTCTCTCTCCCTCTCTGTCCTTTCTCTCTTTTTTCTTCCTGAAAATATTCCTCTCTTTTTTTTTTTTTTACTTGTGTAAAGTGTTGATACATAAACAAATATCTGTTACTATGGTAATGACCAATATATTGAGCCACAGGTCCAACAACATTCCAATAAAGACAAACCACAAGGAATGTTTAAGATCAACACTTTCTAATCTACAAGGTCATGTCTGTCCCAGAATCTCATGTTGTCTCTTTCTGTCTCCCCCATCCCATCCTCCTCTCTCTCTCCTTTCCCTCTCTCTCTCTTCTCTCCTCGCTCTCTCCTTTCCCCCTCTCTCTCTCTTCTCAATCTCTTCTCGCTCTCTCCTTTCCCTCTCTCTCTCCTCGCTCTTTCCTTTCCCTCCCTCTCTCTCTCTTCTCAATCTCTTCTCTCTCTCTCCTTTCCCTCTCTCTCTCTCTTCTCACTCTTTCCTTTCCCCCTCTCTCTCTCTTCTCAATCTCTTCTCTCTCTCTCCTTTCCCTCTCTCTCTCTCTTCTCACTCTTTCCTTTCCCCCTCTCTCTCTTCTCAATCTCTTATCTCTCTCTCCTTTCCCTCTCGCTCTCTCTTCTCGCTCTTTCCTTTCCCTCTCTCTCTCTTCTCAATCTCTTCTCGCTCTCTCCTTTCTCTCTCTTCTCTCTCTCTCTCTCTCCAGATCAACCATAAGTATCCAGAGAGGAGGTTGCTGGTAGCAGAAGCCTGTGGAGCCTTAGCACCTTACCTGCCTGTAAGACTCACACACACGCTAGTGATGCATAAGTTGACTCAACCCGCAGTCCCCGCAGTTATATCCACAGTGCTGGCGGGTTTAGGGTCATTTAAATATTGTGTGGATGAAGAGCGGGTGGGTGGCTGGGAGATTGAATAAAGAGAGTTGAAAGTAAAGAGATGGGAGATGGGAGAAGGGAGGGCCAGAAAAGCCATGTTTAGGAAAGATTTGGTGACGTGGCAAAGAGCACTGCAGTGCTGGCTATGTTGTGTGTGTGATGATTTTGAGGCGCTATACAAATTCAACATTCACATATCGGGGACTTGAAATAGGCCTATGGCACGTCAAGGGAACTGTAGCCTACTGTTCAGATGGGTTAAATGGAAACAGAAATCTGGACACTGACTGTAGGTCTATAACCTCTCCCAGAGCCTTCATATGAACTCTTGCAGAATGAAGCATTTCTTGCAGTAAAATGATACACCAAATGTAGGCTAAATTGTGACTCGAGAACAGGAGTGGAGAAAACGATTTATTTATTTCAGCATCTTGAGAGAATGTGAATTTGCAGTTAGATACTGTCTGTTGACAGATACATCTCGTGCTTCTACACCTGCATTGTTTGCTGTTTGGGGTTTTAGGCTGGGTTTCTGTACAGCACTTTGAGATATCAGCTGATGTACGAAGGGCTATATAAATACATTTGATTTGATTTGTTGAGATGCTATCTTTATCAGCATCATGAAAGCTGATAGTATTTCAACCACATAAAATATGCATCCAAAACCGAACTGAGGTCTTATCAGAAACACGTTGGGTTGTTTTCACAGCTTTTTATTTCCTTACAGCTGGTGAAACGGATGTCGTTTGTTATTCCAAGGGTTTACTTCCCGGGCAACATGTAATGATAGAATTGAAGCTGCATGTAAAAATCCTGCACCCCCTGTCCAAATATAGTTCCACCACCTCTGACTGATTGTAGCCTACAGAGCCACTTCTATATTAGTGGGTTGGGTGCAGGTATAGGGCTGTGGCGGTCATTCATTTTGTCAGCCGGTGATTGTCAAGCAAATAACTGCCGGTATCACGGTAATTTACAAACACATTTAGCATCTCCTCTCTTCCACACACAGCCTACAAGCCACTGATGCATCTACGTTTTAAAAAGTCTAAGAAATCCATTTAATATAGCCTACACTGTCACAATAACTCCATGATTTATTTTAGACAGGAACATAATAGGAAGAAAATGTAGTCTATTTCAGAAGAACATAATAGCATAGAAAATTGTACAAATAAAGAAAAATCCTTGAATGAGTAGGTGTCCAAACTGTTGACTGATGTAAAGACAAGATTAAGATTATAGCCCACATGGCTGTAGGGTACACTAGTTCATTTAGCAGACAAGATTTGCTTAGAATTCCGTGGCATTATTTTCGTTGTCCTTATGTTAAGCCCTGATCTCACTTGGGGCTCCCGAGTGGCGCAGCGGTCTGAGGCACTGCATCTCAGTGCAACAGGTGTCACTACAGTAACCTGGTTCGAATCCAGGCTGTATTACATCCGGACGTGATTGGGAGTCCCATATGTTTGGCCGGATTAGGCCATCATTGTAAATAAGAATTTGTTCTTAAGTGACTTGCCTAGATTAAATAAAGGTCGTTGTTTTTTTTAAATGAAGGAAATACTACATTTTGGCTATGCCATATGGCTGTGGGCTACACTAGTTCATTTAGCAGACAAGATTTGCTTAGAATTCCGTGGCATTATTTTCTAGTATGAAGATTAGAATTGAACATAGCTGAATAACCTCCTTTCTAGTTTTTCTCCAAACAATTTCTGAGGGAGTGCTCACATGCAGCTATTCTGTGTTGAGCTGTTAACAAAGAAAGAAGTCCTCCTATGTGCTTAATTTAGAGTTATTTATGCAATTTTAGTTGCGATACAAACTTGGGCTATATGTTTAGATTTTTAATGCATTCTTAGGCAGCGTGGTGCGATTTTTGAAAAAAGTTGCTTGAAAGGAATGACCTCTGCTTTGCTTCTTGCACAGGCTGTGTAGACTTCATCAGTCTCTCATTCACAATTGAACAAGCACTTGATAACGCCTCGAATTTCCACCCCCTAAAGAAATGCCTTTTGTGGCCAGTGGCCGTTCTGTTCTTGGGCTGAATAATTATAATGATAATTCCCTTCTCCCAGCTGCATGTTCTGAAGCAACTCTCACTCACATGGCTCTCTCATAACTAAATTCTTCTCTGCGTGAAAGACATTTTTAAACTATTGGGCTATTTCTTCACATCTATAAGCTCACTAATGCGCACATTAGAATAATAGTGAAGACATCAAAACTATGAAATAACACATATGGAATCATGTAGTAACCAAAAAAGTGTTAAACAAATCAAAATATATTTTAGGTTCTTCAAAGTAGCCACCCTTTGCCTTGATGACAGCTTTGCACACGCTTGGCATTCTCTCCACCAGCTTCACCTGGAATGCTTTTCTAACAGTCTTGAAAGAGTTCCCAAATATGCTGAGCACTTGTTGCTAATGCACAGCCCTATGCGAGACTCAGATTGACACTTTATCGCATATAGTCAGACAGTTGCAGATGGGTTATTAGCAATTGCGGGCGGGTGTGGGTGAATAAACAGCTGGCCCACGTACCAATAATACACACACACACATATACACACACCTTTGCACATGTACACAAACACCTGTACACACGCCTGTCATCACATCTTATCTGCCTGTAAGAGACTTGGCCACGCGTGTGCGTGTACGCGCTCCTTCCTTCGTTCGTTCAAATCTGTTTATATGTCTGTGTGTTAACAGAAGGAGATCCGTAGCTCCCTGGTGTTGTCCATGCTGCAGCAGATGCTGGCTGAAGACAAGGCAGACATGGTCAGAGAGGCTGTGGTCAAAAGCCTTGCTATCATCATGGGATACATTGATGACCCTGACAAGTACTCCCAGGTGTGTGTGTGTGTGTGTGTGTGTGTGTGTGTGTGTGTGTGTGTGTGTGTGTGTGTGTGTGTGTGTGTGTGTGTGTGTGTGTGTGTGTGTGTGTGTGTGTGTGTGTGTGTGTGTGTGTGTGTGTGTGTGTGTGTGTGTGTGCGCGCATGTTTGAAAAGGCTTTTTGACCGTTCTTGTGTTTGGTTGTGTTGAATGTGGTCATGTTATACTGACTGGTCGTGTTGTGTTCATGTTGCGGTCAGGGTTTCGAGCTGATGTTGCTGTCCCTTGGTGACCCATCCGAGAGGGTGGTCAGTGCTATCCACCAGGTGTTCATCCCAGCATTCGCTGCCTGGACCACAGAGCTGGGAAACCTCCAGACCACTCTCATCCCCTCTCTACTGGCCCGCATAGAGAAACTTCTCAAGGTAGGTAGACCCACAGGACTTTGTTTATTTGGTATATGTAAGAAAAGTTTTGATGTTGACGCTAACATTCTAGAATCTAGATAAAGAAGTGAACTCTCTAACTGCCCTCTCCTTCCCTCTCTCTCACCTCCCTCTCTCTCCTTCCCTCTCTCTCACCTCCCTCTCTCTCCTTCCCTCTCTCACCTCCTTCTCTCTCCTTCATCTCCTCCCTCTCTCACCTCCTTCTCTCTCCTTCCCTCTCTCTCACCTCCCTCTCTCTCCTTCATCTCCTCCCTCTCTCACCTTCCCTCTCTCTCCTTCCCTCTCTCTCACCTCCCTCTCTCACCTCCCTCTCTCACCTCCCTCTCTCCACTCCCTCTCTCTCCTTCCCTCTCTCTCCTTCCCTCTCTCTCCTTCCCTCTCTCTCACCTCCCTCTCTCTCCTTCATCTCCTCCCTCTCTCACCTCCCTCTCTCTCCTTCCCTCTCTCTCACCTCCCTCTCTCTCCTTCATCTCCTCCCTCTCTCACCTCCCTCTCTCCTTCCCTCTCTCTCCCTCCCTCTCTCTCCTTCATCTCCTCCCTCTCTCACCTCCTTCTCTCTCCTTCCCTCTCTCTCACCTCCCTCTCTCTCCTTCATCTCCTCCCTCTCTCACCTCCTTCTCTCTCCTTCCCTCTCTCTCACCTCCCTCTCTCTCCTTCATCTCCTCCCTCTCCCACCTCCTTCTCTCTCCTTCCCTCTCTCTCACCTCCCTCTCACCTCCTCTCTCCTTCCCTCTCTCACCTCCATCTCTCTCCTTCATCTCCTCCCTCTCTCACCTCCTTCTCTCTCCTTCATCTCCTCCCTCTCTCACCTCCTTCTCTCTCCTTCCCTCTCTCTCACCTCCCTCTCTCTCCTTCATCTCCTCCCTCTCTCACCTCCTTCTCTCTCCTTCCCTCTCTCTCCTTCCCTCTCTCTCAACTCCCTCTCTCTCCTTCATCTCCTCCCTCTCAACTCCCTCTCTCTCCTTCATCTCCTCCCTCTCACCTCCCTCTCTCTCCTTCCCTCTCTCACCTCCCTCTCTCTCCTTCATCTCCTCCCTCTCTCACCTCCCTCTCTCTCCTTCCCTCTCTCCTACTCCCCCTCTCTCTCTCTCTCTCCATCCCTCTCTCTCTCCATCCCTCTCTCTCACCTCCCTCTCTCTCCATCCCTCTCTCTCACCTCCCTCTCTCTCCTTCACTCTCTCTCACCTCCCTCTCTCTCCTTCCCTCTCTCTCACTCCCCCTCTCTCTCTTTATAGCTCAGTTGGTAGAGCATGGCGCTTCTAACGCCAAGGTAGTGGGTTCGATCCCCGGGACCACCCATACGTAAAATGTATGCACACATGACTGTAAGTCGCTTTGGATAAAAGCGTCTGCTAAATGGCATATATTATTATTTATTATTATTTCTCTGTCCCCTCCTTTTTCTCCTTCTCTCCAGCAGGGAGAACATGGTCTTGATGAACACAAGCTCCACATGTTCCTGTCTGCCCTACAGTCTCTCATCCCTCCTCTGTTCTCTGTGGTGATCCAGAACGCTCCCTTCACACACAGAGTTAACCTGCAAGGAGACATTCCCCCCATAGAGGGTAGGAAACACACTGACACAATTGGTGACCAGTAACCTAGCTATGTTCTGACTACATTATTCACCCATAATCTTAGTATTTTCCTTCCCTGAACTTTAACCCTGACCTCTGTTTGACCCCTTAGTGACGCGGTTCCCTCGTCCGGCGTCTCCTCTGCAGGATATAGCGACTATCGTTGGCAGCCGGGAGACGCTGAGCGCCCTTCTCATCCTGTATGATTACCAGCTAGAACATGAGGGCACCACAGGCTGGGACAGCCTGCTATGGGTGGTCAACCAACTGTGAGTGGTCTATGCAGTACTCATTGACACACACACAGCCACACACACAACCCTGACCCCCTCTCCTCTCTCTCCAGTCTTCCCCAGCTGATAGACATAGTAGGTCGTATTAACGTAGCCTCCACTACGTGTGTCCATGAGTTCTCACGTTTCTTCTGGAGACTCTGTCGCACATTTGGCAAGATCTTCACTAACACTAAGGTGAGAGTATCTACTGTTGGCCTTTTTCCGGAAGGAAGTTGCACTGTTTAATGAATTTCATTGGTGCAGACTATAGCAGTCTCTCCTCTCTCTTTCAGGTAAAACCACAGTTCCAAGAGATTCTACGGCTCTCTGAAGAGAATGTGGGTAAGTGGAAGACACACACACACACTCAGTGGGATTTGGTGTTTCCCTGTCTCTTTCATCCTCTGAATATTAAAACAAGCGTGTGCTCAGATCTCTGCCAAGTGTTTTAGTTTGTTGTTGTGGTTTGTGTGAAGTGTTTGTGTCAGGCCTTGTGCTTCCTGTCAACTGTTCTCTGTTTTATAAGCTCACTGAACTGGAAATCAGCTACATGGTCATATGTCATTTTCTCATTTTCTATCTCTAATTTCTGAAGTATTTGTATTCTGTTTCTCCTAGATGCTTTAACTGGGAATGGTATTCTGACCAAGGCTACTGTCCCCATTTATGCTACAGGGGTACTGACATGCTACAATCAGGTAAACATGTCTGTCGTTGGCCAGCCACCCATATTTCTCATAACTGTTGATAATCAGCATATAATGTATGTATTCATATATTATATCATGTATGTATTAATAATGTATGTATTCATGTATTATATAATGTTTGTATTTTATATCATGTATATATTCATATATTATATCATGTGTGTTATATATAATGTTTGTATTAATAATGTATATATTCATATATTATATAATGTATGTATTAATCATGTATGTATTCATATATTCATATTTTATATCATGTATGTATTAATATATTATATCATGTGTGTATTTTATATAATGTATGTATTAATGATGTGTGTATTTTATATCATGTATGTATTCATGTATTATATAATTTGTGTATTTTATATAATGTATGTATTAATAATGTGTGTATTTTATATAATGTATGTATTATATAATGTGTGTATTTTATATAATGTATGTATTAATAATGTGTGTATTTTATATAATGTATGTATTAATAATGTGTGTATTTTATATAATGTATGTATTAATAATGTGTGTATTTTATATAATGTATGTATTAATAATGTGTGTATTTTATATAATGTATGTATTATATAATGTGTGTATTTTATATAATGTATGTATTCATGTATTATATAATGTGTGTATTTTATATAATGTATGTATTAATAATGTGTGTATTTTATATAATGTATGTATTAATAATGTGTGTATTTTATATAATGTATGTATTAATAATGTGTGTATTTTATATAATGTATGTATTAATAATGTGTGTATTTTATATAATGTATGTATTAATAATGTGTGTATTTTATATAATGTATGTATTAATAATGTGTGTATTTTATATAATGTATGTATTAATAATGTGTGTATTTTATATAGTGTATGTATTAATAATGTGTGTATTTTATATAATGTATGTATTAATAATGTGTGTATTTTATATAATGTATGTATTAATAATGTGTGTATTTTATATAATGTATGTATTCATGTATTATATAATGTGTGTATTTTATATAATGTATGTATTAATAATGTGTGTATTTTATATAATGTATGTATTCATGTATTATATAATGTGTGTATTTTATATCATGTATATATTCATATATTATATAATGTGTGTATTTTATATAATGTATGTATTAATAATGTGTGTATTTTATATAATGTATGTATTAATAATGTGTGTATTTTATATAATGTATATATTCATATATTATATAATGTGTGTATTTTATATAATGTATATATTCATATATTATATAATGTGTGTTATATATAATGTTTGTATTAATAATGTATATATTCATATATTATATAATGTGTGTATTTTATATAATGTATATATTCATATATTATATAATGTGTGTTATATATAATGTTTGTATTAATAATGTATATATTCATATATTATATAATGTGTGTATTTTATATAATGTATATATTCATATATTATATAATGTGTGCATTTTATATAATGTATGTATTATATAATGTGTGTATTTTTTATAATGTATGTATTAATGTGTGTGTGTGTGTGTGATATGTGTGTTTCCTGCAGGATGAGGATCGTAAGCTGCTTGTTGGTTTTCTAGAGGACGTCATGACCACACTGTCTCTCTCACATGCCCCCCTGGACAGTCTCAAAGCCTCCTTTGTAGAGCTGGGGTAACACACACACACACACACACACATTAGTAAGAATGAATAGGCAACAATCGTGTAATAAACTCTTTACTTTTACTTACTAGGATCTCCTCCGTCTCTCTACCCCCTTTCTCTCCCTCTCTCTCTACAACACCATCTCTCTCTCTCTCTCTACAACACCATCTCTCTCTCTCTCTACAACACCATCTCTCTCCCTCTCGCTCTACAACACCATCTCTCTCTCTCTCTCTCTCTCTCTCTCTCTACACCATCTCTCTCTCTCTCTCTACACCATCTCTCTCTCTCTCTCTACAACACCATCTCTCTCTCTCTCTACAACACCATCTCTCTCTCTCTCTACAACACCTCTCTCTCTCTCTCTCTCTCTCTACAACACCATCTCCCTCTCTCTCTCTCTACAACACCATCTTTCTCTCTCTCTCTCTACAACACCATCTTTCTCTCTCTCTCTCTACAACACCATCTCTCTCTCTCTCTCAACACTCTCTCTCTCTCTCTCTCTCTCTCTCTCTACAACACCATCTCTCTCTCTCTCTACAACACCATCTCCCTCTCTCTCTACAACACCATCTCTCTCTCTCTCTCTCTACAACACCATCTCTCTCTCTCTCTACAACACCATCTCTCTCCCTCTCGCTCTACAACACCATCTCTCTCCCTCTCGCTCTACAACACCATCTCTCTCCCTCTCGCTCTACAACACCATCTCTCTCCCTCTCGCTCTACAACACCATCTCTCTCCCTCTCGCTCTACAACACCATCTCTCTCTCTCTCTACACCATCTCTCTCTCTCTCTACAACACCATCTCTCTCTCTCTACAACACCATCTCTCTCTCTCTACAACACCATCTCTCTCCCTCTCGCTCTACAACACCATCTCTCTCTCTCTCTCTCTCTCTCTCTCTCTACACCATCTCTCTCTCTCTCTACACCATCTCTCTCTCTCTCTACAACACCATCTCTCTCTCTCTACAACACCATCTCTCTCTCTCTCTACAACACCATCTCTCTCTCTCTCTACAACACCATCTCTCTCTCTACAACACCATCTCCATCTCTCTCTCTCTCTACAACACCATCTTTCTCTCTCTCTCTCTACAACACCATCTTTCTCTCTCTCTCTCTACAACACCATCTTTCTCTCTCTCTCTCTACAACACCATCTTTCTCTCTCTCTCTCTACAACACCATCTCTCTCTCTCTCTCTCTCTCTCTCTCTACAACACCATCTCTCTCTCTCTCTCTCTCTCTCTCTCTCTCAACACCATCTCTCTCTCTCTCTCTACAACACCATCTCCCTCTCTCTCTACAACACCATCTCTCTCTCTCTCTCTCTCTCTCTACAACACCATCTCTCTCTCTCTCTCTACAACACCATCTCTCTCTCTCTCTCTACAACACCATCTCTCTCTCCCTCTCGCTCTACAACACCATCTCTCTCTCTCTCTCTCTCTCTCTACACCATCTCTCTCTCTCTCTACACCATCATCTCTCTCTCTACAACACCATCTCCATCTCTCTCTCTCACACCATCTCTCTCTCTACAACACCATCTCCATCTCTCTCTCTCTCTACAACACCATCTCCCTCTCTCTCTCTCTACAACACCATCTCCCTCTCTCTCTCTCTACAACACCATCTTTCTCTCTCTCTCTCTACAACACCATCTTTCTCTCTCTCTCTCTACAACACCATCTCTCTCTCTCTCTCTCTCTCTCTCTCTCTCTCTCTACAACACCATCTCTCTCTCTCTCTACAACACCATCTCTCTCTCTCTACAACACCATCTCTCTCTCTCTCTCTCTCTCTCTCTCTCTCTCTCTCTCTCTCTCTCTCTCTCTCTCTCTCTCTCTCTCTCTCTCTCTCTCTCTCTACAACACCATCTCTCTCTCTCTCTACAACACCATCTCCCTCTCTCTCTACAACACCATCTCTCTCTCTCTCTACAACACCATCTCTCTCTCTCTCTACAACACCATCTCCCTCTCTCTCTCTACAACACCATCTCCCTCTCTCTCTCTACAACACCATCTCCCTCTCTCTCCCTACAACACCATCTCCCTTCTCTCTCTCTACAACACCATCTCTCTCTCTCTCTACAACACCATCTCTCTCTCTCTCTACAACACCATCTTTCTCTCTCTCTACACCACCATCTTTCTCTCTCTCTCTCTACAACACCATCTCCCTCTCTCTCTCTACAACACCATCTCCCTCTCTCTCTCTCTACAACACCATCTCCTCTCTCAACACCATCTACTCTCTCTACAACACCATCTCCCTCTCTCTCTCTCTACAACACCATCTCCTCTCTCTCTCTCTACAACACCATCTCCTCTCTCTCTACAACACCATCTCTACAACACCATCTCCCTCTCTCTCTCTCTCTACAACACCATCTCCCTCTCTCTCTCTCTCTACAACACCATCTCTCTCTCTCTCTCTACAACACCATCTCCCTCTCTCTCTCTCTCTACAACACCATCTCCCTCTCTCTCTCTCTACAACACCATCTCCCTCTCTCTCCCTACAACACCATCTCCCTCTCTCTCTCTCTACAACACCATCTCCCTCTCTCTCTCTCTACAACACCATCTCCCTCTCTCTCTCTCTACAACACCATCTCCCCCTCTCTCTCTCTACAACACCATCTCCCTCTCTCTCTCTCTACAACACCATCTCCCTCTCTCTCTCTCTACAACACCATCTCCCTCTCTCTCTCTCTCTACAACACCATCTCCCTCTCTCTCTCTCTACAACACCATCTCCCTCTCTCTCTCTCTACAACACCATCTCTCTCTCTCTCTCTCTACAACACCATCTCCCTCTCTCTCTCTCTACAACACCATCTCCCTCTCTCTCTCTCTACAACACCATCTCCCTCTCTCTCTCTCTACAACACCATCTCCCTCTCTCTCTCTCTACAACACCATCTCCTCTCTCTCTACAACACCATCTCCCTCTCTCTCTCTCTACAACACCATCTCCCTCTCTCTCTCTCTACAACACCATCTCCCTCTCTCTCTCTCTACAACACCATCTCCCTCTCTCTCTCTCTACAACACCATCTCCTCTCTCTCTCTACAACACCATCTCCCTCTCTCTCTCTACAACACCATCTCCCTCTCTCTCTCTACAACACCATCTCTCTCTCTCTACAACACCATCTCCCTCTCTCTCTCTCTACAACACCATCTCCCTCTCTCTCTCTCTACAACACCATCTCCCTCTCTCTCTCTCTACAACACCATCTCCCTCTCTCTCTCTCTACAACACCATCTCCCTCTCTCTCTCTCTACAACACCATCTCCCTCTCTCTCTCTCTCCACCCCTTTTCTCCCTCTCTCTCTCTCTCTCCACCCCTTTTCTCCCTCTCTCTCTCTCTCTCTCTCTCTCTCAGGGCTAACCCAGTGTACCATGAGTTGTTACTGACAGTGCTATGGTACGGAGTGGTCCATACCTCCGCTCTAGTTCGCTGTACCGCCGCACGCATGTTTGAGGTACGACGCCCTGCCACAACGCGCCACACACACAAATTTGCCCACGTAATAACATGCTTTATAGTTTAGACCACATAAGAATGACACTGTATTTTGTTTGATGTATTCTGTATCTAAAATGTTTTATTGAAACCTGTTTTTATTGAAACCTGTTTTGTCATGGACTAGAAGTAGTCTTCTTGCTGATTTAATCTTACAGTTTTAATAGATAAGTATTGTTGGAACATTGACTGGATTGTAAAGGTTTTTTAGTTGTATTATGCAAACAGAACAATACTGGTTTGAAATGCCACCATATCTCTTTCCCCTGCAGCAGCCTCTACTTGTTATTGCCTTCCCCCCCAAGGGCCTGATTCCATTTTAACCCCTAGCCCCTTCCCAGAGCCCCTACCCCTTCATTGTGAACACCAAAGAGGTAGGAGCTAGGGAAAAACATTGGATCAAAATGGAATCAGGCCTACATAAAATACACTTTTGATGAGGAGGAGGTGTTGTAGCACTATCCCCTTCACTGTCATAGTGGTATAGACATCCCCCTCTACTGTCATAGTGGTGTGGACATCCCCCTTCACTGTCATAGTGGTCTGGACATCCCCCTTCACTGTCATAGTAGTCTGGACATCCCCCTTCACTGTCATAGTGGTCTGGACATCTCCCTTCACTGTCATAGTGGTCTGGACATCTCCCTTCACTGTCATAGTGGTCTGGACATCTCCCTTCACTGTCATAGTGGTCTGGACATCCCCCTTCACTGTCATAGTGGTCTGGACATCCCCCTTCACTGTCATAGTGGTCTGGACATCTCCCTTCACTGTCATAGTGGTAAAGACATCCCCCTTCACTGTCATAGTGGTAAAGACATCCCCCTTCACTGTCATAGTGGTGTGGACATCCCCCTTCACTGTCATAGTGGTAAAGACATCCCCCTCTACTGTCATAGTGGTATAGACATCCCCCTCTACTGTCATAGTGGTCTGGACATCCCCCTCTACTGTCATAGTGGTATAGACATCCCCCTCTACTGTCATAGTGGTCTGGACATCCCCCTCTACTGTCATAGTGGTGTGGACATCCCCCTTCACTGTCATAGTGGTCTGGACATCCCCCTTCACTGTCATAGTGGTCTGGACATCTCCCTTCACTGTCATAGTGGTATAGACACCCCCCTTCACTGTCATAGTGGTGTGGACATCCCCCTTCACTGTCATAGTGGTAAAGACATCCCCCTCTACTGTCATAGTGGTATAGACATCCCCCTCTACTGTCATAGTGGTATAGACATCCCCCTCTACTGTCATAGTGGTATAGACATCCCCCTTCACTGTCATAGTGGTATAGACATCCCCCTTCACTGTCATAGTGGTATAGACATCCCCCTTCACTGTCATAGTGGTATAGACATCCCCCTCTACTGTCATAGTGGTAAAGACATCCCCCTCTACTGTCATAGTGGTATAGACACTTAACCCCCCTATCACCATCTCATAGTTGTATATCCCTCCCATGCCATTCTCTGCAGGCTTGGCAGAAGTTGCCCCTGACCACAGATCAAGGACCTGATCCCTCTGCCCCCAGTCCTAACCATGACTATTAGGGCATTAACAAAAATCTGACTCTGGACCACTGGTTAGGGGGAACTTCTACCAACTCTGTTCAGCAGCTCTGTTTGCTTGGCTTCTCACTTATTGGTTGTTTGTATTTGTTGTTTGTTTACCTGTGTGTTTACGTGCGGGCTTGGGCGTGCCTGACATGCGTTCCTACCTTGGCGCTGCTGCTACTTCTTGTTGTTGTATATCACTTCCTTTCTTTCTTTTTGTTTTCCTTTTTCCCTCTCCTCCGTCTCTCGGCGTGTTGCCATGACACTGCTGGCTCTGTCCATCACCCGCCCCTGGGCTGTGACATCACGGCTGTGTTGTCCAAACAGCTGCTGGTGAAGGGGGTGAATGAGACGCTGGTGGCTCAGAGGGTGGTGCCTGCTCTCATCACGCTCTCCAGCGACCCTGAGATGTAAGTGTCTCCTGCTGCCTTGTCTGGCCACCTCGACCCCTCCTCCAACCTCACAGGAAGAACCCTAACCTCTTTGATGAAGATATATATTGAATAACACCAGAGCTTTCAGGACTGTAGTTGGTATGGAAACATACATCCATTGTTAAAGGAGTCAATGGTTTGACTTATGATTTATTTTCTCAAAACTCAGGGACAATGAGGCTTTGCAACATAAATCAATTCCAAAGTAGGTGCTTTCTCTAAACTGTGTATCTTTAGGGTTTTTGCCCTGTCTGTGCTCCTAGATGGTTCAAGGTCTCTCTGACTCTGGATAAAAGTCTTCTTAGGGCTTTCTTCCTGTAGAGGTTGAGGTGCGGTCGACCGTGTGCGGTTCTGTGTTTACTGTCACTAACACCAGGCATCATCAGTGTGCGACACTAACCCACACCCCAGTAGTCACTATATAACCATGCTTGAAAGGACAGCAGTATGATGCTTTCTAAACACTAGCCCAAACCCTTACTTCTAACCTTAATCGTAACCTAGTCCTCAATTAAGACAAAATATGTAGTGTACTTGATCATCACTTCTGACAATATAGGTCATTTTGTCCTTTCTGGCATGATCTACCCAATCATGTTCATCGCATCATCAGTCTGCTACACTACCCCAACTCGCGCTCTGATTGGCTGCATGTGGAGATCATCCCAGCATGCTCAGCTGTAATGCACTACCCCCCCCATCCTCCTCCTCACCCCCTTTTTAGCAGACCCCCTCCACCCAACCCTCAGGTCCTGGACGATTGCCCCCCCCCTCTCCCTCCCTCCTAACCTCTTCGTCTCTCCCTCCTAACCGTTTCCAGTTGATTCTGCGAGGCATGTCAGAAGCTTTAATAGACCGTCGGGTGGCCCCGGCTCTTATTACACTGTGCAGTGGCCCTGAATTGTGAGTCAACGAAGACGAGACGTTTTCTCTCCTCTCTATCCCTCCTTCCTCTGCATCCTCCTGGTTCTATTTAGTGTGTTATATTGTTTAAATCCATACGGACACTGGAATGATCTAACATCACCATTAACCTTGGCATTAACATACATGATCCACACTGATGCTTGGTTGGTGTTGGTCTGTTTTATATCGTCTTCTGAGCTGCATTTTGTAGTTTGAATAAAGCAGAGACCTGGCTCTGTTCTAACTCCTGTCTGGCTTCTAGTTCAGTTAGGATCTCTACTATCCCTGCCTTTGGTACCATCATGGAGACGGTCACGCAAAAAGAGGTATGGACATGCTGATTCTCATATATGCACAAACTACACTCCTGCATTAAGCAAGTCTGGGTTAGATGTTTGAGCACAGGTGTGTTTTGCATTGTGTCCATGTGTATTAGGGGGAGTATCCATGTTGGCATGCGTGTGTATGTGTGTACATTAATATGTGTGTGTGTCCCAGCTGTTGGAGCGTGTGAAGATGCAGCTGGCATCGTTCCTGGAGGACCCACAGTACCAGGACCAACACTCTCTACACATGGAGATCATCAAGACCTTTGGCCGGGTCGGACCCAACGCTGAGCCACGCTTCAGAGACGAGTGTCAGTACTACTGATAATACACACACACTACGCTGAGCCACGCTTCAGAGACGAGTGTCAGTACTACTGATAATATACACACACACTACGCTGAGCCACGCTTCACAGACGAGTGTCAGTACTACTGATAATATACACACACTACGCTGAGCCACGCTTCACAGACGAGTGTCAGTACTACTGATAATATACACACACACTACGCTGAGCCACGCTTCAGAGACGAGTGTCAGTACTACTGATAATATACACACACTACGCTGAGCCACGCTTCAGAGACGAGTGTCAGTACTACTGATAATATACACACACACTACGCTGAGCCACGCTTCAGAGACGATTGTTAGTACTACTGATAATATACACACACACTACGCTGAGCCACGCTTCAGAGACGATTGTTAGTACTACTGATAATATACACACTCTCTACGCTGAGCCACGCTTCAGAGACGATTGTTAGTACTACTGATAATATACACACTCTCTACGCTGAGCCACGCTTCAGAGACGATTGTTAGTACTACTGATAATATACACACACTACGCTGAGCCACGCTTCACAGACGAGTGTTAGTACTACTGATAATATACACACTCTACGCTGAGCCACGCTTCAGAGACGAGTGTCAGTACTACTGATAATATACACACTCTCTACGCTGAGCCACGCTTCAGAGACGATTGTTAGTACTACTGATAATATACACACACACTACGCTGAGCCACGCTTCAGAGACGAGTGTCAGTACTACTGATAATATACACACACACTACGCTGAGCCACGCTTCAGAGACGAGTGTCAGTACTACTGATAATATACACACACACTATGCTGAGCCACGCTTCAGAGACGATTGTTAGTACTACTGATAATATACACACACACTACGCTGAACCACACTTCACAGACGAGTGTCAGTATGGACACATACATACACACACACACTAATGCAAAGGCACACTAAAACACACTCCCATGCACATATGGACTCAAATCCACACACACACACACACACACACACAGTGATATTTGTTTGTTTTTTTGTCTTCCAGTTGTGCTGCCTCACCTCCACAAACTAGCGTTGGGTAACAACATCCAGGCTACAGAGAGTAAGAGGATAGACATCGCTACTCAGCTGTTTGAGGCCTACAGCGCTCTCTCCTGTTGCTGTATCCTTCACCCAACACGTGTGTGTGTGTGTGTGTGTGTGTGTGTGTGTGTGTGTGTGTGTGTGTGTGTGTGTGTGTGTGTGTGTGTGTGTGTGTGTGTGTGTGTGTGTGTGTGTGTGTGTGTGTGTGTGTGTGTGTGTGCGTGCGTGCGTGTGAAATCAAATTCAAATAAAATGTATTCGTCACATGCAGCAGGTATAAAAGGTGCAGCACAATGCTTATGTCAAATCAAATGTATTCGTCACATGCAGCAGGTATAAAAGGTGCAGCACAATGCTTATGTCAAATCAAATGTATTCGGAGAATGTGACAAATAACAACGGGTGTAGTAGACCTTACCGTGAAATGCTTACTTACAAGCCCTTAACCAACAATGCAGGTCAAGAAAGAGTTAAGAAAATATTTGCTAGATAAACTAAAGTAAAAACAGTAAAATAACAATAACGAGGCTGTATACAGGGGGTACCAGTACCAAGTCAATGTGTGGGGGTACAGGTTAGTCAAGTTATTTTGTACATGTAGGTTGGGGTAAAGTGACTATGCATAGATAATAAACAGCTAGCTCCCTCAACAATGCTGTACATGAATCAATAATAACTATGAAATGAGTCAAAAATAGGTGTATACATAGTAATAATGGACCTGTATGTACAATTCTAAAGTCGCTAGTGGAATCAATATTCTATGATAGAACAGCAGCTTTGTCTGCATGTATGAGTTCTAGGTGTGTTTGTGTCAGTGTTGGCTGTGGGGGTAGTCAGTGAAAATAATCTCTAACATGCATATAATTTCTCTGGTGCAAATAGTCTGTAAGGTGCAGGGAGACAACTAGGTTTAGCTTTTCAGCAGTCTGATGGCCTGGTTCCGAAACCCAATACTCCAATACAGCTTGCCAGATGTTAACAGAGTGAACAGTCCGTGGCCTGGGTGACTGGAGTCCTTGACTGTCTTTTGGGCCTTCCTCAGACACCGCCTGGTGTAGAAGACCTAGAGGGCAGGGAGCTCACCCACAGTCATGTATTGGGCCATCCGCATCACCCTATGTAGAGCCTTGCAGTTCAAAGGGGGTGCAGTTGCCCGGCCAGGCGGTGATGCAGCCGGGTCAAGATGCTCTCGATGGTGCAAGGATCCAAGGGCCCATGCCGAATTTCTTCAAGTGCATGAGGTTGAAGAGGCTGAAAAGCTAAAAGAGGACAATAGTTCATTAAGTGGTTTTTAAATGTGTCCACCTAGCAGTATGTACTTAAGACATTTCAAGAACTGTCCCCACAGCAGAGTGTTGGCTTGGCTGGGGCTCAGGGGAGAGTGTTTTATTTCACTTTTATAGCTGTGACTCAGAATACGTCTTTAGAATAACAAGACCTGGGTCAAGACTAGGTTACTGTAGTCAGACTAGGTTACTGTAGTCAGACTAGGTTACTATAGTCAGACTAGGTTACTGTAGTCAGACTAGGTTACTGTAGTCAGACTAGGTTACTGTAGGTTAAAAGTTCACTATTTGGGGTTCTGGGCTGTAATCGACCAACCCTGCCTCAGTCAGTGTGGTGTGTGTATATATATAGTACACTGAATAAGTTGAATACATTTGCTGTATGTGTATTTATGCGCTGGCGAGTTGAGAAAGGAAAATGAACTCTCCATTTTGGGGCCGTATGCTGATTACAGGGTTGAGTGGGCGGAGAGAGGGAGGGAGACAGAGAGAGACGGACCACAGCCCACAGAGAGGGAGAGCGAAAATGAGAGAGACGGACAGTTACAGACCACAGTCTGCCTCAGAGAGACGGAGAAGCCAGAAGAGAAAATGACAGAGGGAGAGCTGCCTCTAAGCCTTTGGTCAGAATTCCCAGCATATGGCATGTGCATGCATGCGTGCACGTTCCTCCCTAAATGTGTTCCCAAAATAGTGAGACTCCTCAAGGGCGTGTTTCGCAGCACTGCGACATACCTCCCTAACCTCTCTAGTGACATCCATGCCACCTCACGCAGTCACTTACACCAGCTGGCTGAGGTTTGGTAATGTGTGAGTATCGCAGGCTATACGTGGGGTCTCGTGTAGCTTTGGTCACGGTGGCTAAACTCCCCACTATCAGAGCCTGGTACTGTGACACCATCAGTGTGCAATGAGGCAGTGGAATTACTGTGGCCCTCTGGGTAATGTAGTCATATAACCTCACTAATCTTACTTGTTTTTAAACTGTGTTAGTGTCATAATATTACTTAATTCACAACGGTTCAGTTGACCAGTGTTCAGTAGTGTTTAACTCTGTGTTGGTGTTTGGTTGTTCAGTGTAGGTTAACTTTGTGTTCAGTTATCCGGTCCTTGATCTCCTGCTCCAGTCATCTCAGAGGAGCTGATGGTGAATCACTTCCTGCCTGGCCTGAGGTGTCTGAGGACCGACATGGAACAGCTATCTCCTGAACACGAGGTACACACACACACACACACACACTGACCACAGTAGCTCTCCCAAACTACATCAAATGACCTGTTTCCCATGCCAGTTAAAGACCAGCTGATTCCCAGACCACTTACCACACACCAGGCATACTTTCCACAGCACCGCAGTCTAACTGGTATATTTTCCACTGTGTGTGTCTCCTTTCCTGTTGCAGGTGATCCTGAGCTCCATGATCAAGGAGGGGGAGATGAAGGTAGAAAACAGAGGGATCGGACAGGCAGAGGGGTGAGTACTAACGCACACCAGTAAATCAGTACACAATCACAGTCCTGTGTGCTATGTCTGTGTTATGTCAGAGCATTCAAAATCACACACACACACACACACACACACAAAACTCTACAAACTCTCCTTGTCTTTATCCACTGGTTTTCGTCCCACACCATGAGTGCTGTTGGCTGTTGGGTCACAGTCATATGACCCTCTGGAAGCCTAGCTGCATTAACAGTAGAGAAACTGCATCCTTTAGATTCAGGACAGTGGTAAGGAAGGGAGGTTAGGGGGAGGAGAGAAGAGAGCCTGTAAAGAGCATTGGGACTCAGCCATAGTGTGAGGGGGAGGTTAGGGAGTAGTGGAAATCAACTATTCTAGACTGCCCATAGTGTGGCTGTCTTGTGAACATGTGTTTCTGCCTCGTTAAAAACAGACCTGTGTATGTGCGCACACGTGTACCCTCTGAACTCTTGAACTCTGAGGCTGTAGCCTAGCAACACAGTTACACACCCCAATGTCATATTGAGTCTTGTTTTGAGGTTGTTGGTTTAATCATCATGTTTAATTCTAACTATAGAATCTCTCAGCATCATCATGTGTTAGAGACAAGAGTTGGGTCTGTTTTAGACTCAAGGTATCTATCAACAACCATGTTACTACACTACGGCACTCAACTCCAGCATTTTACATAACTTTACATTGACTATTGACCAAATTTAGTTGAAAAGTTGTTCCCCTACAGTTCTTTATCTGCTCTTGTTCAACCAGATTTAGGCAGAGGGGGAAAAAGAGGAACTCTCCTAACTGTCAGTCAGTAGAGACTGTTACTGTTAACTCTTAGGAAACAGCTTTTCCATTTACCTGTCCAAATATATGGACGAAGAGAATGAAACAAGAGCAGAACAAAGCAAACAAATGAGCATTTGTACGATTGTAGAGATTATAGGGAAAACATTCTGGATGAATGATAGTATACTGATTATTTGTGTCCAGGCTATATAAGATACAGTATGTGCCATTCTATAGGTTATATAATATATCCCATTCTACAGTATTATCATCAATATAACCTATACCGTACGAACTCGGGAGAGGTGAAGGTCGAGAGTCGTGCGTCCTCCAAAATACAACCAAACACAACCAAGCCGCTCTGCTTCTTGACACAATGCCCACTTCACCCGGAAGCCAGCCGCACCAATGTGTCGGAGGAAACACCGTACACCTGGCGACTGTGTCAGCGTGCACTGCACCCGGCCCACCACAGAAGTTGCTAGAGCTCGATGGGACAAGGACATCCCTGCTGGCCAAACTCCCGCTGGGCCAATTGTGCACCGCCCCGTGGGTCTCCCGTTCGTGGCTGGCTGTGACAGAGCCTGGACTCGAACCCAGAATCTCTAGTGGGCCTTAGACCACTGCGCCACTCGGGAGGCCCAATATAACTCATATATACACTTTGGACAGTTTATTAGGTACTTATTAGTTCACCTGGTTCACAAAAATGGTCACGTGGCTTGTTCTATAAAGCAAGCAGACAGGCATCGAGACATTCAGTTACTGTTCAATTGAACGTTAGAATGGGCAAAACAAGTGACCTAAGCGACTTTGAGTGTGGTGTGATCGCCGGTGCCAGGCGCGAGAGTTCCAGTATCTCAGAAACGGCCGGCTTCCTGGGCTTTTCACGCACAACAGTGTCTAGGGTTTACAGAGAATGGTACAACAAACATCCAGTCAGCGGCTGTCCTGTGGGCGAAAACAGCTTATTGACGAGAGAGGTTGAAGGAGAATGGCAAGAATCTTGCAAGCTAACAGGCGGGCCACAAACCGACAGTAGTGTGCAGAACAACATCTTGGGAAATCACAACTTGTGGGCCCTTGTGACAGATGGGCTATTGAAGCAGATGACCACATCACTATCAGCTACAAACAAGAAGGAGCCATTCCAGTGGGCACACGATCACCAACACTGGACAATTGAGGAGTGGGAAAACAACACCCGGTACGACGAATCCCGGTTGCGTCATGCTGATGGCAGAGTCAGGATTTGGCGTAAGCAGCATGAGTCCATGGCCTCATCCTGCCTGGTGTCAACGGTACAGACTGGTGGCGGTGGTGTAATGGTGTAGGGAATGTTTTCCTGACACCTTCAGGTCCCGTGTTACCAATTGAGCAAATTTTTAAAGCCACAGCATGTCTGAACATAGAATCCATGCTCTGAAGAATTCAGGCTGTTCTGGAGGCAAAAGGGGTTCCGACCCAGTACTAGATGGGTGTACCTAATAAACTGTAGCTCTCTGTGAGGATGAATATCTAAGCTCTATAATAAATGTACACGTTGACATTTTAGTGATTTAGCAGACGCTCTTATCCAGAATGACTTACATAGTGCATTCATCTTAGGATCGCTAGGTGGGACAACCACATATCAGTCGTAGTAAGTACATTTTCCCTCAAAGTAGTTATCAGCAAACTCTGTGCTAGTAGAAGACATGCTGGCCAACGTGTTGATTGTGTTTCTGTTCCTGTAGCTCTGTGTCCATTGCTGCTAGTCTGGTTGGTGAAGACGCTAAAACCAAGTTCCTGAGTAAGATGGGTCAGCTGACCACGTCCGGCGCCATGCTGGCCAACGTCTTCCAGAGGAAGAAATGATCTGTCCTTCCGTCTGGGGCCCCAGCGCACTACATATCCCATGAGCCTCCAGTGTCCGGGAGCGCTGGCCCAGCCACCAGTGATAGGCCAGGTCAGGGTCTTGTTCGAATACCTTCTAGATGCATCCTTCACTCCTGTGACTCGAAAGGGGAGAGCTATCTGGCTGAGCCCTAGGAAGGGAGGAAGGAAGGGTGCGCTTTGAACTATTTGATCAGGGCCAGGGTGTATATCAATACTCTGAAGTGACTTCCTCGTCTCAAGGAGAGAAGACGAGATGAGTAGAGGAAGTCATTATAGACTATTGAGATGCACCTAATTGGGTTTGATTTAGAATTTTAGCTTGCGCCATGTCGGCACCAAAAGCTTTATGAATGTTGCAGTCCAGTCTAGTTAGAATGTTAGTGGCGTTCTATGTCAGAATGTGATTGTTCCGGAACCTTTTGGTGTCAACATGGAGAGGACTAGCTTACTAACTGACGTCTGTATGTTCATGGCTCTGGGGAATCGCCTACTTGAAGTCAATCGCCTGCCTTTATTTCGTCACGTCTCTCTCTCTCATTGTTGTTTTGATAGTCTCTATTTTATAACTTATTTATCTCTTAAGACTTTATTCCTCCAAAGAAATGTGCACATCACTTTATCATTCTTTTCTCTTTATTGTGTGTATTTTGATTCAGAGTCGTCTTATTATATATGATGTACATGATCATCACTACCATTCATTGGCTTAGTTTGTTTATGTTGGAAATGTGAAGATGAAGAACACTGATTCCCTCGCTCCATGCCTCCCTCCTTTCCCTGTCTCGTTCTGCCTCTGCGTGTTGCAGTGTCTCGGCTGGTTCTTATCTAAAGTGGCTGTTCTGATTTGGGTTTTGTTATTTTCTCTTTGGGATATGCTCTACAAGTAAATAACTGTATGATACACTGAAATGAAAAGGACTGTACCCATATTATTATGTACATTTGAAATTGGTGTCATGAAATAATAAAAGACGAAATAAACAATTGTGTACTTATACAGTTAATTTGGAAAGTATTCGGACCCCTTGACTTCTTCCACATTATGTTACAGCCTTGTTCTAAAATGGATTCAATTGTTTTTTTTTCCTCCACAATCTACACACAATACCCCATAATGACCAAGCAAAAACGGGTTTTTCAAAATGTTTACAAATGTATAAACAATGAAAAACAAATATCACATTTACATAAGTATTCAGACCCTTTACTCAATACTTTGTTGAAGCACCTTTGACAGCAATTACAGCCTTGAGTCTTCTTGGGTATGACGTTAACAAGCTTGGCACACCTGTATTTGGGGTGTTTCTCCCATTCTTTGCAGATCCTCCCAAACTCTGTCAGGTAGGATGGGGAGCGTCGCTGCCGGCTATTTTCAGGTCTCTCCAGAGATGTTCGATCGGGTTCAAGTCCAGGCTCTGGCTGGGCCACTCAAGGACATTCAGAACCTTCCTTCTGGAAGGTTCTCCCATCTCCACAGAGGATCTCTGGAGCTGTGTCAGAGTGACCTCCCTGACCAATGCCCTTCTCCCCTAACTGCTCATTTTGGCTGGGTGGCCAGCTCTAAGAAGAGTTGGTGGTTCCAAACTTCATCCATTTATAAATGGAGGCCACTGTGATCTTGGGGACCTTCAATGCTGCAGAAATGTTTTTTTTGTACCCTTCCCCAGGTCTGAGCCTCGACACAGTCTTCCTTCGACCTCATGGCTTGGATTTTGCTCTGACATACACTGTCAATTGTGGAGCCTTTCCAAGTCATGTCCAATTTAATTTACTTCAGATGGACTCCAAGTTGTAGAAACATCTCTAGGATGATCAATGGAAACAGAATGCACCTGAGCTCAATTTAGAATCTCATAGCAAAGAGTCTGAATACTTGTGTAAATAAGCTTTACATATGTATATATATATATTTATTTATTTATTTTATACATTTTGCAATATTTCAAAAAGTATGTTTTCGTTTTGTCATTATAGTGTATTGTGTGTAGATTGTTGAGAAAATATAAATAATTGAATCCATTTTAGAATCAGGCTGTAACGTAACAAAATGTGGAAAGGTCAAGTGGTCTGACTACTTTAAGTATGCACTGTACACCTGTCTCTGAAGGTTATTGTGAATGTGTGTTAAAATATCCACCATTGCCATACAATACACAGCTCAAAGTTTCAGCAGGTGTTCAGAGTAGTAAAACTAAGCCCTTGGTAAATAGACAGAATCCCCCCCTCATCTGTCCCCCCCCCCCCCACACACACACAGCCGCTACTACTCTAACTTCAAAGAGTGTTGTGTCCCTTTGTCTGTCCAGGATTCCAAAGTTCAGTAGATGGGACAGACAGAGTTGCTGGCCCGTAGACTGGTTCAGAGCCATTACAAGTCCTAGCTTCGGTATACAGTGTACTGTAGGGAGTCATGTGTGACGCTACACCCTGTTCTGTCAATATATCACCCTGTCCCCACCCCTCCACAAAGAACAGAATTTGCATATTCACTTTAATATTTAACATTGTTACTGATTACTCACCAGGTGGACAAAAAATGTATATATTTTAGGACACTACTGCATGGGTAGAAATGAAACATGGAGCATGTTGGTATTTGTCAGCGTATAATAATAGTAATAATACACTGAACAAAACATAAACACATGTAAAGTGTTGGTCCTTGTTTCATGAGCTGAAATTAAACATCCCAGAAATGTTCCATACACACAAAAAGCTTATTTCTCTCAAATTTTGTGCACATGTTTGTTAACATCCCTGTTAGTGAGCATTTGATCCTTTTGTCTAGATATTCCATCTACCTGACAGGTGTGGCATATCAAGAAGCTGATTAAACAGCATGGTCGTTACACAGGTGCACCTTGTGCTGGGGATAATACAAGGCAGCTCTAAAATGTGCAGTCATACAACACAATGCCACAGATGTGTCAAGTTTTGAGGGAGTGTGCAATTGCCAGGATGACTGCCGGAATGTCCACCAGAGCTGTTGCCAGAGAATTTGTTAATTACCATAAGCCGCCTCCAACGTTTTAGAGAATTTGGCAGTATGTCCAACCGGCCTCACAACCGCAGACCGCGTGTAACCAGCCCAGGACCGCCACATCCGGCTTCTTCACCTGCGGGATCGTCAGATGTGTGGGGTGGGGGGGTGTAGTAAAGCCCTTTTGTGGGGAAAAACTCATTCTGATTGGCAGTGCCTGTCTCCCCAGTTGGTGGACCTGGCCCCTGAAATTGGTTTGGCCCACCGATGGCTGCGCCCCTGTCCAGTCATGTAAAATCCATAGATTAGAGCCCAATTCATTTATTTCAATTGATTACCTGATATGAACTGTAACTCAGCAAAATCTTTGACATTTGAAATTGTTGCATGTTGTGTTACTTAAATTGTGCTTTTCAAAAACCCTAAGTCGCTTTACTGTTGTAGAAATGAAAAGAAAAACAAAAAACCAGGACACAAAACAAAACGGACTGAACAAAAATATGAATAAAGTCAGGGGTGTGCTCAAAGAAGGGAGAGAGTTGGGGTTTGGATACGAACCCAGTTTAGGGTAAAGGGCGGGATCTGGGTTAGGATACACACCTGGTGTAGGGTGGTGTGTTTGAGAAAGAGAGAGAGTATGTGGGTGGGTGATTTGAATGAGTGTTAAGCTATGTTTGCAGTGTGTTAGAAGAGGTTTTTAAGCCCAACTTTGGTGAATGTTGACTTTCTTGGGGTCCTGTGTTTTTACTTAACTTACTACTGTGTGTGTGTTTGGAAAGGGCCTCAATTGGGACTTCTTAGTCATACGACTGACTTCGGGCGAGTGTGTGTGTGTGCTGTGGTGACTCAGAAAATCATGTCTGTTTCCAAAGCAAGCAGCAGAAATGGTCTTCAAGTTTCAACCACGGGAACATGGTGCCTCTACGCTGCTGTGTGTGTGTGTGTGTGTGTGTGTGTGTGTGTGTGTGTGTGTGTGTGTGTGTGTGTGTGTGTGTGTGTGTGTGTGTGTGTGTGTGTGTGTGTGTGTGTGTGTGTGTGTGTGTGTGTGTGCCAGTGACACGACTGCAAACAGGATACGGAAGGAACCCTTTGAACTGAGTCCAGCGCTGTGGTCACTATTATGGCAGAAACACACACACACATTCAGTGTGTGGCAGGCCACTAGAGTGCTTATTAATGGAATCCTCTGGCCTTTTCTGGTTGTCCATGTTTTACTCTCCCTTTATAAGTGGGTTGCCTATAGCAACATGCATAACCAATGAATTATTTGCTTTTGCCTTTTGGGCAATGTTTATCCTTACACACACACAGCCAGATGTTTCTGTGGCTTCAGCCATGTTTGGTGTCAGAGGCTAAATTGAAGCGTTGAACTGTTAGCGATATGTTTGGAGTTTAAATTGAGGCATTTTATTGCTATGCTAGTCAGTTCCAGATCCTAATTTCCCCTCTGCTAACTGCAGGGAGGCTCGCCACAAATATGCCTTGCTCAGCGGGAGCTTACGGGAATGGCTGAGGAGAGAGAGGAGGGGGGAAGCAGGCGAGTGGGGGGGGGGGGGTGGAGGTAGCAGCGTGAAAGACTTCCATTGGCTCTGAGACAATGTTTTAATACATACATTTTATACATAAATATTGCTTTTCTGAGAGAAGCTTTAGTGGCATATTAGAAAGACTAACAACGTACATTTGAGTGTAGGCTAATACCTCTTAACAGAAACAAGAGCAACAAACCATCATCCGTATACAAACATACACTGAACTAAAATAAATGCAACAGGCAACAATTTCAAAGATTTTACTGAGTTACAGTTCATAAGGAAATCAGTCAATTGAAATAAATTAATATATGGATTTCACAACTGGGAATATAGATATGCATGTGTTGGTAACAGATACTTTAAAACCACTCAGTATCTGGTATGACCATTTGCATAGAGTTTATTTATTTTTTATTTAACTAGGCCAATCAGTTAAGAACAAATCATTTTTTACAATGACAGCCTACCAAAAGGTAAAAGGCCTCATGCTGGGATGGGGGCTGGGATTAAAAATACAAATAAATTAAATATCAATATAGGACAAAACACACATCACAACAAGAGAGACAACACAGCACTACCTAAAGAGAGACCTAACAACACAGCATGGTAGCAACACAACATGGCAGCAGCACATGGTAGTAGCACAAAACATGATACAAACATTATTGGGCACAGACAACAGCACAACTGGCAAGAAGGTAGAGACAACACATCACGCAAAGCAACAATAACTCTCAGTAAGAGTGTCCATGAATGAGTCTTTGAATTAAGAAATTGAGATGTCCAGTTTGAGTGTTTGTTGCAGCTCGTTCCAGTCGCTAGCTGCAGTGAACTGAAAAGACACACAGCTTTGGGGACCTTTTACAGAATGTGACTGGCAGAACTATCAAGGCACAAGACAGACCCAAATGCAGACACAGGAGGCAGATGTTTGGAGTCTTACGTTGTTTATTAATCCAAAGGGGAAGGCAAGAGAATGGTCATGGATAGGCAAAAAGGTCCAAACCAGATTAGAGTCCAGGAGGTACAGAGTGGCAGACAGGCTTGTGGTCAAGGCAGGCAGAATGGTCAGGCAGCCGGGTACAAAGTCCAGAAACAGGCAAGGGTCAAAACCAGGAGGACTAGAAAAAGGAGAATGCAAAAAGCAGGAGAACGGGAAACCACTGGTTGACTTGGAAACATACAAGATGAACTGGCACAGAGAGACAGGAAACACAGGGATAAATACACTTGGGAAAATAAGCGACACCTGGAGGGGGTGGAGACAATAACGAGGACAAGTGAAACTGATCAGGGTGTGACAACAACGGGTGGAGGATGAGGGCTGCAGTAAGTATCTCAGATAGGGGGGAGTGAGGCCTAAGAGGGTTTTATAAATAAGCATCAACCAGTGGGTTTTACGACGGGTATACAGAGATGACCAGTTTACATATAGTATAGAGTGCAGTAATGTGTCCATAAGGAGCATTGGTGGCAAATCATATGGCTGAATGGTAAAGAACATCTAGCCACTCGAGAGCACCCTTACCTGCGTTGATCAGGCTGTTGGCTGGAATGTTGTCCCACTCCTCTTCAATGGCTGTGCGAAGTTGCTGGATATTGGAACTGGAACACGCTGTCGTACACGTCGATCCAGAGCATCCCAAACATGCTAAATGGGTGACATGTCTGGTGAGTATACATGTCTGGTGAGTATACAATTGCTTCCAGCAATTGTTTACAGATCCTTGCGACATGGCGCTGTGCATTATCATGCTGAAACATGAGGTGATGGAAGTGGATGAATGGCATGACTATGCATTCAAATTGCCATCGATAGAATGCAATTGTGATCGTTGTCCGTAGATTATGCCTGTCCATACCATAACCCCACCACCACCATGGGGCACTCTGTTCACAATGTTGACATCAGCAAACCGCTCGCCTACAAGACGCCTGCCATATGCCCGGTACAGTTGAAAACGGGATTTATCCGTGAAGGGCACACTTCTCCATCGTGCCAGTAGCCATGGAAGGTGAGCATTTTCCCACTGAAGTCGGTTATGATGCCGAACTGCAGTCAGGTCAAGACCCTGGTGAGGACAACGAGCATGCAGATGAGATTCCCTGAGACTGTTTCTCACAGTGTGCAGAAATGATTTGGTTGAGCAAACCCACCGTTTCATCAGCTGTCCGGGGGACTGGTCTCAAACAAACCTGCTGGTGAAGAAGCCGGATAGGGAGGTCCTCAAATTAAATCTAAAAAATGTATCACAGTGTAGCGAAATGCTTGTGCTTCTAGTTCCGTGCTTCTAGTGCAGTAATATCTAACAAGTAAAAAGTAATCTAACAATTCCCCAACAACTACCTAATACACACAAATCTAAAGGGGTTGAGGGGTTGAGACCCAGGTCCATCAGCTTGATGGTGAGTTTGGAGGGTAGTATGGTGTTGAATGCTGAGCTGTAAGTCCATGAACAGCATTCTTACATAGGTATTATTTTTTGTCCAGATGGGATAGGGCAGTGTGCAGTGTGATGGTGATTGCATCATCTGTGGACCTGTTGGGGCGGTACGCAAACTGAAGTGGGTCTAGGGTGGCCGGTAAGGTGGCGGTGATATGATCTTTGACTAGCCTCTCAAAGCAATTCATGATGACAGAAGTGAGTGCTTCGGGATGGTTGTTATCTTTGCCTTCTTGGGTACAGAAACAATGGTAGCCATCTTGAAGCATGTGGAGACAACAGACTGGGATAGGGAGTGATTGAATACATCTGTAAACACACCAGCCAACTTGTCTGCGCATGCTCTGAGGACGCAGCTAGGGATGCCGTCTGGGCCAACAGCCTTCCGGGGGTTAACACGTTTAAATGTTTTACTCACGTCAGCCACAGAGAAGGAGAGGGGGGGGCGCAGTCTTTGTTAGCAAGCCGCGAAGGTTGCACTGTATTATCCTCAAAGCGGGCAAAGAAGGTGTTTAGTTTGTTTGGAAGCGTGACGTCGTGGTCTAGCGGTTGTGAGGACACTTGGACATAATGCCAAATTCTCTAAAACAACGTTGGAGGCGGTTTATTCTCTGGCAACAGCTCTGGTGGACATTCCTGCAGTCAGCATGCCAATTGCATGCTCCCTCAAAACTTGAGATATCTGAGGCATTGTGTTGTGACAAAACTGCACATTTTACAGTGGCCTTTTATTGTCCTCAGCACGAGGTGCACCTTTGTAATGATCATGCTGTTTATTCAGTTTCTTGATATGCCATACCTGTCAGGTGGATGGATTATCTTGGCAAAGGAGAAATGCTCACTAACAGGGATGTAAACAAATTTGTGAAAATAATTAAGCTTTTTGTGCTTATGTAACATTTTTGGGGATATTTTATTTCAGCTCATGAAATATGTGACCAACACTTTACATGTTGCGTTTACATTTCTGTTCAATGTAGTTGTATATCTGTTTATTCAGTGTGTGTTTGGATGTACTGTACAATTTCAAATATGACGTCACCGATGCAACACATCCCTGCATCTTCGCATCATTATTATCAGAAGCCACATTTGTGGTCTCTGTCAGAGCTGACGTGATGAGCAGAGCTCTGGACCTAGCTCCAGTAGGTTCCATTGTGTCACAGAAACCTGCAATGGCTGAGTTACAACTCCAAACATCACTGTCTGTTCTGTGTTCCTGGAATTAGAACATTAAGTTCTACCAAGTTCCAGAGAACGCCTCCAGGAAATATTCCCCCACTCTCTCTCACCTAGTAAAAGAAAAAAACTTAACAAAAACAAAAGTGGAAAGCCTCTGAATTTGCATGTGAGGTTCTGCTTGTCCCTGGCAGGGGGAGAGGAGAGAGTGACGCAGAGCTGAGTGAAGGTGAAGAAAGCCTTCCTTCTAAAATAAAGTGACGGTTATGCAAATACTAAATTACACCTGACGGCTTTGAGGGAGAGTGGGAAGCTAGGTAGGCAGGGGGGGGGGTAGAGAGGATAGATGAGGCTGTTACAGAGGATCCCCAAATATCACTCACCCATTTTGTGACATATCAGAGGAAGTCCAGGGTGCAGGAGGGAGACAAGGTGAGCAGCTGCCTAGTGGTGGCTATTCAGCAGCCTGATGGTCTGGGGGTAGAAGCTATTGGCCAGTCTCACAGTCATGGCAATGAATACATAACATCACAACCTTCCTCACAAAATGCCATGTTAGTTTAATACAGTGGAGAGGAAGAGACAGACCAGATTTATAGAATTATGTTTATTTCAATTGATTATATGGGTTCATTTACATTGTGAAACAACATTAGGGTCTACTTTAGGTGTGAGACTCAAACCATTGAACTTTTACAGTATGTCTGAGGCAATCAACACACACGGATTATTTTATTCAATGGCGAGGGGGAGTTTAGACTATGAGAGAATCTCAATTGCATGCTCTCTCTCCTCGTCTCCTCAAAACCCATTGGAGGAGAAGGTCAGAGGGGCGGGATCTTCCCCAACTCTCTCTCCGGTAGTGCTAGTAAATTTACTGTGTTTTCACCAGAGGCTGATCACTCTAGAGCGCGTGGGTGATACTAGAGGAAAGCAGAGCGTGCATTACCGGGCATGCGAAGCGAGAATGCCAGACTGGTCTGGAGGCTGCACACTGTATCCCCCAAAATCCCTATAATTACCGACAAAACCGTACCGGTTCCTTTGCTATCGACCATCCTAAATCTGCACAAGACAATTGGATTTCTTTTCTTCTCTGATTTGTGTCTCTAAGGAGGAGAGATGAGAATTCACTTCCCTACCAGTTGGATATTTCAAGGCTGGGTCACCCATCTGGTTCTCAATCTGTGCGCACAGGTAAATCATAGGCTACTCAAAAAAACTCATTGCATGCATAAAAAAGTGCTTTATATAGATAATAGTTTTATTTAATGGATGTATAGTTTTCTCTATATCTAGAGTAGGTCTTCATCTGGCCATTGTTATTGCTCTGGAAGAGTTGGTAGAAAACAGACATGCTTGAGCATCAAGTGGAAACATTTATGTTTGGATCGTGACCAAGCACCCCGGCCCTCTACCGTTCCCTGTAAACTGTAAAGGACAGCTGGATGCATTCTTGCTTGCCTTATAAGGTTGTTTTTACCGGACGTTCACCTTTAGGCTCCAATTTGTTGTGGGGGCGTTTGTCTTGTTACTGTAAATCAGGATCATGTGGGTTTGTCTAGGGGATTTAGGACGTGTTCTCTTCCGTCTTTCTCCCCATCATACGGGTTGGTGTTGCAACTGTCTGAGCAATGTGTTGCATGTCAGATATTCCATTGAGAAATGCAGGACCTACAGTTGCTTTCATGTACATTGGTACCTTTGCACGTACCCCATTCAAATACACAAACTACCTTTAGCACCCAATTGATTAATGTATCTTCTGGCCAGTTAAGTGTTTTAAGAGCCCCGACACTTGATCTAAACGTTAACACGCATTGCTTGTTTTGGAAACGTAAGGAACATATCTTTCATATCAGCCAGAAATAATAATAATTTAAAAAAGCTTAAATTACTACACACCTGTATAGGGTTAAGGTTCCCACATGGCCATATTCCCGCGCATGTTTACTGAAAAAATAGGGAAGACAGAGTGGACTACCTGTACTAATTAGCTGGGACTATCTGCGTTTCCAAATGCCTGTGAGGAAGTCGGACATGCACAAAAGTGTTGTCACTGAAAAATACTGTTGGCTAAAACTGTGTTAAAACAGTGAGTGTGTATTTAGAATTTGTGAAATTATTTTGATCTGATATGAAAGTAAAGGGCTTTATGTTTCTAGAACCTTACTACAATTGAGAATCGATTCAAGTTTAGATGGAGAATTTGGCTGTTTTAGCTGCCAGAGGCAATTCGCCTCTAAACAAAACAGGTAAGTTTCTTGGAAAATAAAGAGTAACTTTAGGCTCCTTTCGATCAGTATTGGGCTACCTTGCACTTTACAATGGAATGCGTGAATCATTTAGTCCATGACATTTTTTTAAACTTTAAAGTGAGGGGCGTCCTGTGCAGTTGGAATTTAAACACAAATGAACACCAAACGTTTTTTTTTCAGTCTATTAGTCCTCAACTGTATACGGTTTTCCATGAGTTGCACATGTCCATCTTTTTAATGGCAATGCTCGTTGTTATCAAAACATACATTTCTAGTCATATTTTCCATTGTAATGACTCTCTTATTGTCAGTCTGTTACATTTTTAGTCATTTATGTTTTGTCTAGTGTCATATTTTCTACATTCTAAACGTAATGACTACAGTATCTAAACGCTAAGTGTCTAGATCAATTGTCAGTCTGTTATGCAATACCAAACACTAGTATTCATTTAGTCATTTATGTTTTGTCTAATGTGCAGGCAAACGCTAAGTGTCTACAGTATCTAAACGCTAAGTGTCTACAGTATCTAAACGCTAAGTGTCTACAGTATCTAAACGCTAAGTGTCTACAGTATCTAAACGCTAAGTGTCTACAGTATCTAAACGCTAAGTGTCTACAGTATCTAAACGCTAAGTGTCTACAGTATCTAAACGCTAAGTGTCTACAGTATCTAAACGCTAAGTGTCTACAGTATCTAAACGCTAAGTGTCTACAACTGTACTAACTGGACCAGCCCAGGTGTTGCCTCATTGTCACTCCTGTAGGACAAGTCTTAACCTGAGAGAGTGACAGACGAAGAAACCAACCAAGTTGTGGACCGTGATAAATATAGCTTCTATTTGGGGAGAAAATACATTCTTAAACGTGAAAATACATTGTAGAATCTAGATATAGTACAGACTGTTTTTTTAGCCATCAGCCTCATGACACGTTTAACTGAGTTCCCCTGCAAGCCGTTCCGCACACTAAAATCACAATGTTTCCATTCCTTTAATCATTTAAAAACAATAAGTATAGCCGTACATGATTTAATGAAAAGCATTAAACATACACATTGTTTCACATTCTTTAATAACAGACTCACAAATACAATCACGCAATAGGGTACAGCATGCTTCACAGTTTCCCTGGTGCTTCACAACTTCCCCCGCAAAACGTGATTTATTGGAACCTCGCGCGTGGTAAAGAGCAGCGGACGAAGGAGTTCGCTTCTGCTGCGGAGTACGTTGTAAAATATAAAGCGTTGTGCTGGTGCTTCGATGACAGACAGACAGACAGACATACAGTCTACTACAGCCCACATCCAGCGGCAGACAGTACTTTAGATGGAGATCTGTTTATAAAGGGCTATAAACCATTGTTACATATGTTAACCATAAGTAAACTGTTTATAAGTCATTACATATCATTTATATCCCTTGGTAGTAACATGAATGGACATGAGATTATCATGCAATAATTCACAGAGTACCTAGATTTTAATCTGTAGTCTACAAATACCCAGGTGTTAAATCATTAATGCGGGAGAGGTTGTCCTTGGCCTGGTGTCAGAGTTTGGGGTGGCGGTTATGCAAATCTGAGAAAGACTGGAATGCATCTCATGTCAGAGAAGATGAAAGATCCCAACCCCTGATGGGATCAGGGATTGCAGCCCCCCCCCCCCATTTACAAACAAATAAAGATAGTATTTTACAGGTGCTACTGGTTGTGAGAACTGTCACACACTCTTTCTCTAGTCTTCTATCTCACTCACTCATTCACACATTCACACTCAGTCACTCATCTCTCTCTCTATCCCTCCCCCCCTCTCTCTCTCTCTCCCTCACACTCTGAATTCATTTAAATTCAAATAGCTTTATTGGCATGGGAAACATATGTTTACATTGCCAAATCAAGTGAAATAGATGTTAAACAAAAGTGAAATAAACAATACAAATGAACAGTAAACATTAAACTCACAAAAGTTTCAAAGGAATAGAGACATTTCAAACGTCATATTATGGCTATGTACAATGTTGTAACGATGTGCAAATAGTTAAACTACAAAGGGGGGGAAAATAAACATAAATATATGGTTGCCCTTTTCTTGTGGCAACAGGTCACACATCTTGCTGCTGTGATGGCACACTGTGTGGTATTTCATCTAATGGATATGCAAATGTACCAAAATTCGATTTGTGTTCAAATTATTTGTGGGTCTATGTAACCTGAGGGAAATATGTGCCTCTAATATGGTCATACATTTTGGCAGGAGGTTAGGAAGTGCAGCTCAGTTTTTACCTCGTTTTGTGGGCAGTGTGCACATAAGCCTCTCTTCTCTTGAGAGTCATGTCTGCCTACGGCGGCCTTTCTCAATAGCAAGGCTCACTGAGTCTGTACATAGTCAAAGCTTTAATAACCTCTTGTGCCTAGGGGGCAGTATTTTCATTTTTGGAAAAATAACATTCCCAAAGTAAATGGGATATTTTGTCAGGACAAGATGCTAGAATATGCATATAATTGACAGTTTAGGATAGAAAACACTCTAAAGTTTCCAAAACTGTAAAAATATTGTCTGTGAGTATAACATAACTGATATTGCAGGCGAAAGCCTGAGAAAAATCCAATCCGGAAGTGCCTCAAGTTTTGAAAGCTCTGCGTTCCAATGCATCCCTATGGAGCAGTGAATGGGCTATCAACCAGATTACTTTTTCTACATATTCACCAAGGTGTCTACAGCATTGTGACGTAGTTTTACGCCTTTATGTTGAAGTATACCCGTAAGCGGCTACATTGTGTAAGTGGTCACCTGATTTACATTTACATTTAAGTCATTTAGCAGACGCTCTTATCCAGAGCGACTTACAAATTGGCTCTCAGAGTGATTCTTGCGTAAAATACAGAGGTAGCCATTTTTCCAATCGGTCTTACTGAAAAACAAATTGTCCCGGTGGATATATTATCGAATAGATATTTGAAAAACACCTTGAGGATTGATTATAAACAACGTTTGCCATGTTTCTGTCGATATTATGGAGCTAATTTTGAATATTTTTTGGCGTTGTCGTGACCGAAATTTCCGGCCGATTTCTCAGCCAAACGTGAAGAACAAACAGAGCTATTTCACCAACAAAAATAATAATTTTGGAAAAAAGGAACATTGGCTATCTAACTGGGAGTCTCGTGAGTGAAAACATCCGAAGCTCATCAAAGGTAAACTATTTCATTTGATTGCTTTTCTGATTTTCGTGACCAAGTTACCTGCTGCTAGCTGGACATAATGCTATGCTAGGCTATCGATAATTTACACAAATGCTTGTCTTGCTTTGGCTGTAAAGCACATTTTGAAAATCTGAGATGACAGGGTGATTAACAAAAGGCTAAGCTGTGTCTCAATATATTTCACTTGTGATTTTCATGAATAGGAATATTTTCTAGTAATATTTATGTCCGTTGCATTATGATAATTAGTGTCAGTCGATGATTACGCTCCCGGATCCGGGATGGGGTGTCACTAGTGTTACGACTTCTATGAATGGTGAGTGGAGGAGTCAAGCGCAGAGAGCAGGTAATTCCGTACGTGGATATTTTATTCCAAAGACAGTGGAGACACGGACATGCAAAACACAAGGGCGCATGAAACAACCCGTCCAAAATACAAAGGACTAAAACTGTCCGGAAAAAATATAGATCACACTAATACACCAACACCAAATAACAGAGAACAAGCCCACACAAATACCCAGCGGGCCTAGTGCCCTTAAATAGCCTACAAACAAACACTAACTCAAAACAGGTGTACCCAATTAAACCCAATAAACAGAAACGAAAGGGAATCGATGGCAGCTAATAGGCCGGCGACGACGACCGCCGAGCGTCGCCCGAACAGGAAGAGGCACCATCTTCGGCGAGATTTGTGAAAACTAGAGCTTGGGTCAGTCACAGTGGTCAGGTTTTCTGCCACTGTGTACTCTGTTTAGGGCCAAATATCATTCTAGTTTGCTCTGTTTTTTGTTAATTCTTTCCAATGTGTCAAGTAATTATCTTTTTGTTTTCTCATGATTTGGTTGGGTCTATTTGTGTTGCTGTCCTGGGGCTCTGTGGGGTGTGTTTGTGAACCGAGCCCATGGGACCAGCTTGCTTAGGGGACTCTTCTGCAGGTTCATCTCTCTGTAGGTGATGGCTTTATGGAATATTTGGGAATCGCTACCTTTTAGGTGGTTGTAGAATTTAACGGCTGTTTTCTGGATTTCGTTAATTAGCGGGTATCGGCCTAATTCTGCTCTGCATGCATTATTTGTTGTTCTACGTTGTATATCTCTATCTCTTCTTTTAACGCTTATGATGGTTCACAGCACACACACAAACAGTTTGGGAACCAATGTTTGCATGTAACAGAACTGACTGTAGTTGCACTTCAGATAAAATAAGAATGGATGGAGGTTAGAGGTGCCTATGTAACATCCTGACCTTTCTCTAGTTTAGCCTGTAATAATTTAGGGTGGATCCAAGCCAAGCTCTTATATATTTAATGAATTAAAACATATTGCAGCAACGTCTCAATTATGGCCTGATGTTCGGAGGCAGAGGAAACTGAAATACGATTCCCAGCATTCTTTTGGTTTCCTGTCCCCTTTCGCCCAAATCTGTCACTGAGCAATACTGTCTGTCACGGTTGGGTGTCAATAGTCTCAACATTCCTTCTTCCCTCACCTCCTTCCTGCATACCCTTCCCTCATCTCTGAAACATTGATCCATGACAGTTATACGGTAAGGCAGCATTTCCAAAACTGGGTTCTCGGGACCCCAAGGCATGCACGTTTTGGTTTTTGCTAACACTACACAGCTGTTTCAAATGATCGAAGGTTGATGATTAGTTGATCTGAATCAGCTGTGTAGTGCTAGGACAAAAACCAAAACATGCAGCGCTTGGGGTCCAGAGGACCGATCTATATATGGCCCATCCAGGAATCAAACCCACAACTATAGTGTTTCCAGCACCATGCTGAGCCATTGGAACTACTGCTCCATTACTCACCCACCTTCTTCGATGTATGGGAAATGTGTCCTTCTTCAACAGCTGTAAGTTGATGCATGGCAGCATTGCTCTGATCTCAGTCAGCTTGTCTCCTCTAACACATGTTGCTCATTATGACTGTGGTCACAACTATGAGTGGCATTCATCATTAAAAGCAAAACCATGACTGATGTGAGACACTATGGAAGTAATTCAACTTGTTGGGATCTCTGGCACCACAGACACACAGACTAAAACCGTATCAGTGGAGGTTTTTAAAGGGTTGGTCGCAGAAAGCTTGTTTGTTCTGGGTTGCAGCTTAAGACGTGGCTACAGACGTTGTTTTTAAAAATTTGGTGGGTAACAAGAAGAACCTGAATGAGAAGCTTTAGATGAGTTTCTGTAGTCTGTGATTGGGGGACAGAGCTGGCATGGGGGCACAGACAGCAGAGGGAGGGATGGAGAGAGGCAAGAGTTGTGCCATGTGACAGTGAAGTAGAGCTACTGTAAGATTCTTTAGGATGGGGTTAGTAATACTCGGCAGAAGCACTCTGTGCTCATGGTGTTTGAAGGTTTATATAAATGGAGAATTAGGTGTTTTTGTTAGTTCTATTCCTTCACAAAGAAACTTTTGGTTCAGCATATTTTCTCTCATAACAGTATTATTAATGTAATTCAGAACACTGGCTGGGGAGGTACATGCATATGTGTGTTTGTGGTGAGGGGTATTGTATTAGCTTACCATTGAACCCCTGCCAACAGCAGTGGGTGGGTAGACCACAGCACGATCAGTGTTCACAGTAGAGAGAAACTCATGTTTTAAGTATCTATTACACAGATGTAGGATCTTAATCTTGCGATTACATTCTTGATTCTTCTTGGGTATGACGCTACAAGCTTGACACACCTGTATTTGGGGGGTTTCTCCCATTCTTCTCTGCAGATCCTCTCAAGCTCTGTCAGGTTGGATAGGGAGCGTCGCTGCACAGCTATTTTCAGGTCTCTTCACTCTTCAAAGATGTTCGATTGAGTTCAAGTCTGAGCTCTGGCTGGGCCACTCAAGGACATTCAGAAGCCACTCTTGTGTTGTCTTGGCTGTGTGCTTAGTCTTGTTGGAAGGTGAACCTTCACCACAGTCTGAGGTCCTGTGCGCTCTGGAGCAGGTTTTCATCAAGGGTCTCTGATCCTGACTACTTTCCCAGTCCTTGTCACTGAAAAACATCCCCACAGCATGATGCTGCCACCACCACCATGCTTCACCATAGGGATGTTGTCAGGTTTCCTCCAGACTTGAAGCAAAGAGTTCAATCTTGGTTTCATCAGAACAGAGAATCTTGTTTCTCATGGTCTGAGAGTCCTTTAGGTGCCTTTTGGCAAACTACAAGCTGGCTGTCATGTGCCTTTTACTAAGGAGTGGCTTCCGTCTAGCCACTCTACCATAATGCCCTGATTGGTGTAGTGCTGCAGAGATGTTTGGCCTTTTGGAAGATTCTCCCATCTCCACAGAGGATCTCTGGAGCTCTGTCAGAGTGACCATCGAGTTATAGGTCACCTCCCCTGACCAAGGCCCTTTCCCCTCGATTGTTCAGTTTGGCCGGGTGGCCAGCTCTAGGAAGAGTCTTGGTGGTTCCAAACTTCTTCCATTTAAGAATGATGGAGAGCACTGTGTTTTTGGGGACCTTCAATGCTGCAGTAATGTTTTGGTACCCTTCCCCAAATCTGTGCCTCAGCACAATCCTGTCTTGAAGCTCTACAGAAAATTCCTTCTACCTCATGGCTTGGTTTTTGCTCTGACATGCACTGTCAACTGTGGGACCTTGTATAGACAGGTGTGTGCCTTTCCAAATCATGTCCAATCAATTTAATATTCCACCGGTGGACTCCAATCAAGTTGTGGAAACACTTCAGTGAAAACAGGATGCACCTGAGCTCAATTTTGAGTCTCGTAGCAAAGGGTCTGAATACTTGTAAATGTAAATAAACTGTTTCTGTTTATTTAAAAAAATGGCCCAAAAATACATATTTGTCATTATTGGGTATTGTGTGTAGATTGAGGACATTTGTTTATTTAATCCATTTTAGAATAAGGTTGTAATGTAACAAAATAGAAGGGGTCTGAATACATTCCGAATGCACTGTACACTACAAGTTTCAAATTTAACTGGAAAGTTATCCTGCAACAGGGTGGTCAAATTAAGATCCTACATCTGTACACCAAGCTTCAACGAGCCACTGAGGCGACCTCCTTCCCTCCACAGCCAAGTATCCACTCTGGTGACTACTACAATGCCAGTATTGTAACGGCGTTCTTCGTTTGTCAAAAGAGAGTCGGACCGAAATGCAGCGTGGTGGTTACTCATGTCTTTAATGAAGAAAAACAAAAGCGATACATGAAATAACTTATAGAAACAAAAACAACAAACGGAACGTGAAACCTAAATACAGCCTATCTGGTGAACACTACACTGAGACAGGAACAATCACCCACGAAATACAAAGCGAAACCCAGGCTACCTAAATACGGTTCCCAATCAGAGACAACGAGAATCACCTGACTCTGATTGAGAACCGCCTCAGGCAGCCAAGCCCATACAACACCCCTACTCAGCCGCAATCCCTATAATTACAAAACCCCAATACGAAACACAACATAAACCCATGTCACACCCTGGCCTGACCAAATATTCAACGAAAACACAAAACACTAAGACCAAGGCGTGACAAGTATGCTCTGCTGAAGTGGGCAATATTTGTATTTTATGGTCTTGTTTTAAAGAGCTTGGACGTTAGAACCGTTTGGAATCAAATCATTAGAACAAAGTTTTATTCCAGTAATGTTTCATTCCAAAATGCATTCTGTTGACAGTGAGAATGTGAGAATGTTTGCAGTGGAATGCCTTGAGGTGTTGGGGGTCTTCTGTTTCTTTCTGTCTTGGGCAATCCTCTTCTCTTGTCCTCCAACAACCACTGTTTAGTCTTACTGATAGACTTATATCTCATGTCTACAAATTCATGAATGACCCTTACAAGCAACACACATGATACATTTTTCACATTTTCACATGTGAAGTAGCGGTTTTCACATGTTGAGCAGAAATGTTCACATCAGAAAAGAGACACGTGAAGTCAGTTGTTCACATGTCTTGAAGTCCACTTTTTATATGTGAGGGGAATAACCCGTTTTCACCTCGCATGTCAATTGCATATTCACGTGTGAAATTAGCGGTTTCACATGTGAAAATAGATTCAGAACTTTCACGTGACAAACGTTCACACGTGTCATTATTCACATGTCCAGACATGAACCACCATTTTTAACCAGATTTTTTCCCCATGCAGTTTTCTTTTTGTACGGTGAATAAACAAATTAATTAATGACATTTTGTTCAAATTTACTGTCACCTGCCAATAATTGTTTTAGGCCTTGACACAACCAGATTGGCCATAGTGGTTTGTGTTTTGTCTTCCAGAGAGCCCTCTCCAGACCCACCTGTACCCAGCAGCAGTACCTCAAAGACAAGAGATGCTGCAGGAGGTGTGAACCAGGTAAACTAAACCAGAGAAATACATGAATGGCCATTAACACCCAATATGACCACTCTACAGAACCAGTTGTCTGGGCTTTAGCAGAGAGCCGTCATATGCATGGAAGAAAGAAACTGCCATGTTTCATTTTTCCTGAAAATAAATTAGGAAGGATGTGAAAGAGGAACTGACTTGCTGCAATACATACACATGTGCACACACCCTAATCCCCAAATAACTGTTCATCTCTAAGCGTAATGGAAATGTATCTATTTTAGCCTCTTCCTCTTCCGCTTTCTCTTACCTCAGCAGATCACTGCAACGTTGGTGTATTAACCTGTGGCCAGTCTAACCCTCTCGCTCTTCCCCACCCCCCAGGCTCCTATGTGTTTGCAGAGTGTTCTGGGTACTCTGACACCAAGTGTCGTCAGTGTGGTCGTGATGAGTACCAGCCTGACTGGACCAACGAGACCAAGTGTCTGCCACAGAAGTTCTGTGACACAGGTCAGTAGGTGACTGGAGTCTAGTCTAGTTGGAAGGGATGCCTTTAAGTCTACTGTTGAAGCTTTGTTTTCTATACATTTTAGCAAAGGCTTTTGGAGATGCTGATGTCTGTGGTGTTTGCTTTGGTTAACCACTAACCCCTGACCTGTTTGTGAAACCCAGGTAAAGGTTTTAATCGTGAGAGGCCCAGTAACCCCCAGGCTGCGGTACCCTGTCAATGTCAACCTGGTCTAGAGTGTTCTCCTATCAACTGTGAGTTCTGTGAGAAGATTCCTACCTGTGGACCAGGATATGGACTGGAGACTGACACTGGTGAGAGAGACATACACACGCAGACGTGGTCCTTCTGTAGCTCAGTTGGTAGAGCATGGCGCTTGTAACGCCAGGTTAGTGGGTTCGATCCCCGGGACCACCCATACGTAGAATGTATGCACACATGACTGTAAGTCGCTTTGGATAAAAGCGTCTGCTAAATGGCATATATTATTATTATTATTATTAACATGCACACACACACACGCGCGTGCACACACACACACATGCTGGCATACATATACATATACACACACAGGCAGGCACACACACACACACACTTCTGTGTTGCCACTGTTGTTAGCAGTCCAGTTTTTCACTCTTCTCTGTCATGTGTGTTTTAAACTCAGAGGCGGGCAGGAGAACTTGTGTTGCGTGCAAGCGAGGATATTTCTCTCCCAACACCTCTATAGAACCATGCAGACAGTGGACCAAGTGAGTTAACACACACCTATACCGTGTCCCTTCATACAATGTCTTTTCCCCTGGGCGCTCCTCTTCAGTCCAGTGTGTCCCATTCAGTGAGGCAGGAACAGGGTTCTACAGGCGCTCAAAGCTCCACCACAGCGCTCTTCTGACTAATGCTGCACCACTTCCACTGGAACACAGAGCAGCTTCTACCACTGCCTGACTCTGTGGTCAACCAAGAGAACAGAGGGGGAGGGAAGGAGAGAAAGAGAGCAGAGTGAGAGAGGGAAAGAAAGGAGAGAGAGAATGCCTGAATTGCTATAAAACAGAAATAATGACCATGTCTCCTTGGGTGTTTTCTCCTTCCAGTTGTAAAGGCCTGGGGAAGAGTGACAAAAAGACTGGGAGCGACCAGACTGATGCTGTCTGTGGACCCCATCTCTCTGGTTCCTCTACCTCCTCCTGGGTCCTAGTGTGTATTCTGTCAGTCATCACTGTCCTCTGTCTCCTCATCCTCCTGCTCTTCTGCTACAAGGACAAACTCAAACTACTCTCAGGTACCCGAGTGAGAGATTAAATTTGTCCGCCGTGTCTCATAGACTAGAGGTAACATAGTAAACGTAAATCCTGGACACCCACGGTCGGGGTGGAGAGGTGGGCGTATACTGTGAACATCTAGCAACCCGAAGGTTTTGTGTTTGAATCTCATCACGGACAACTTTAGCATTTGAGCTAATTAGCAACTACTTAGCATGTTAGCTAACCTTAACCCTTTAACCTAATTCCTAATCCTAACCTTAACCCTAATCTTAACCCCTAGCTAACGTTAGACACAACAAATTGGAATTCGTAACATATCATATGAAATGGATGATGGACATCCTTAAATTAATACATACCATACTAAACGTAACATATGATACTAAATGGAGGGAGACAGATTTAAATTTGCTATATTATGTCTACCCAGGTTGAATTTGTTGCAGAGGACAATATTCTTGAAGGAATCATTTTTTTATATAAATATTCCTTGGCATAAAATGTATCTGACATGAATGACACTCATCCTCTTATGTTTTACAGTGAATTTGCGATTATGTGTCCAGAATCTGAAAAGGACCCGGATACAGCAGGTAGGGTAGACTTTTTGATGACATGCATTAACCGTAGACTAAATAAAACGTTCAATGGCCCTCAGACTAACATATCTGTTTGTGTTTCTCTCCAGGAGACTCTGGCCCCTCTCTACCACAGTGGGGGTGAAGGAGGTAGGGTAGGGGGGCAGAACTGCACCCTGTGTGAGAAAACCTGTCTGATTGTCCTTGCTGACACCCCCTCAGAAACTCTACACACCTGTCCTACAGCCATACCTGGTGACCGGGTCAAACTACCACCCATTAAAGAGATGAAGGAGGAGAGGAGGGAGGAGGAGGATGAGGGGATGGGAAGTGAGGGGTCAGGGGAGGCGGAGGAGGTTTCTGAGGAGGCTGTGTGTGAGGAGGGTGTATCAGAGGGTGTGTGTGTGTCTCCACTGTGGGCTGGCTCCTGTGTGTGTGTGTTGTCTGTGAGGGAACCTTTAGAGGTAGGAGAGAATGAAGACTGTAGTCAGGCCGTCAACCCTGGAACCCTCGGGACCTGCTCCTGTGGAGGAGATGGGGAGAGCAGGGATGGAAAGAAGGATGAAAGAAAAGATGGAGGGAGGGAGAGGGCCAAGATGGTTGAGTGCTTGCAAGGGAAGAGCTCTGAGATGAGCTGTAATACCTCCCCCTACTCCCTCTCTCCCACCTCCTCCCCCCTTTCCCCCGTCATGCCGTCATGTGACCTCTACCTGCCACTGACCCCAGCCAGGTCAGAGGTCAAAGCTCAGCTGATTGACAGCTCACAGAGGAAAGTGGATGGGCTATACAGACTGAACTCTAGCATAAGCTCCACCCCCACCACAGACACCACACCCACTTCAACCTCTATAACCTCTCCTGACCCCTCTGTAACCGTGGGAGACCAGCAGTCCAAGCTAAGCTCTGAGGCCTCCAGCAGTGAGCCTAACCAGGGACTTTCTTGGAGGGGCAGTGGAGGAAACAAGCTCTTATCTGGGGGCTCGGATTTGGAGTGTGCCCCTGATTGTATCCAGAGCCAACTTGCGGAACCAGCACTCACCTCAGGTAGATACTGCACAGCAGTGCCACACTTTTTTACAAGAAAAAGGCTAAATACAGTATTCATATCCCTTGACTTGGTCCACATTTTATTGTGTTACAGCCTGAATTCAAAATGGATCAAATATTTTTTTTAATTCTCACCCATCTACACACAATACCCCATAATGACAAAGTAAAACATGTTTTTAGAAATGTTTGCAAATGTATTGAAAATCCAATAATGAAAGAACAAATTTACATAATTATTCACACTCCTGAGTCAATACTTTGTAAGTACAGCTGTGAGGCTTTTTGGGTAAGTCTCTAAGAGCTGTGACATAGACCTGCACGACAGGTTAAAGTAGTATAGCGAGCGAAGACTGAACCAGGTTATCCTCTAGGATTTAGCCTGTGCTTACAGCTGTATTCTGTTTATTTTTATCATAGGAATCTTCCTAGTCCTTGCCATTGACAAGCATACCCATAACATGATGCAGCCACCACCATGCTTAAAAACATGAAGAGTGGTACTCAGTGATGCGTTGTGTTGGATTTGCCCCAAACATAACGCTTTGTATTCAGGACCAAAACTACATTTCTTCACCACATTTTTTGCAATATTTCTTAAGTGCTCTGTTGCAGACAGGATACATGTTTTGGAATATTTGTAGTTTGTACAGGCTTCCTTCTTTTCACTCTGCCATTTAGGTTAGTATTGTGGAGTTACCACGATGTTGTTGATCCAACCTCAGTTTTAAAATCACCATTGGCCTCATGGTGAAAATCCCTGAGCAGTTGCCTTTCTTCCTGGCAACTGAGTTTTGAAGGACGCCTGTATCTTTGTAGTGACTGGGTGTATTGATACACCATCCAAAGCCTAATTAATAACTTCGCCATGCTTCACCAAGGGATATCAGTGTCATCTTTTTAAAATTTGACACATCTACCAATCGATGCCCTACTTTGCAAGGCATTGAAAAACATCCCTGGTCTTTGTGGTTGAATCTGTGCTTGAAATTCACTACTCGATGAAGGGACTTTACAGATCATTGTATGTGTGGGGTACAGAGAGAGGGTAGTCATTCTAAAATAATGTTAACCATATTGTTGAATGAATGAGTCCATGCGATTTGTAAGAGCGTCTGCTAAATGACTTAAATGTAAATGTTATGCACATTTGTATTCCTGAGCTTATTTAGGCCATAACAAAAGGGTTGAATAGTAATTGACTCAAGACATTTCAGCTTTTCATTTGTTATTCATTTCTAAAATGTTCTGCAAACCAAATTCCACTTTGACATTTTGGGGTCCTGTGTGTAGACCAGTGACACAACATCTCAATTTAGTCCATTTTAAATTCAGGCTGTAACGCAACAAAATGTAGAAGAACTAAAGGGGTGTGAATCATTTCTGAAGGCACTGTACACATGTCATTATACATTCCAACCATTGTTAAAGAGGAAAGATAAATACATCCACTGGTGTTTCTCCTGGGTTATTGGATCTGGGTTATTGTACATTGTTTTGGCTAGGACTGTAACTGAGATTTCAGAAATATCTTTTCACATTGTTGCTCCAAAATAAGTATATTGGTTTCCTGCTAATATTGTACACTGTTGGCTTGTTTTAAAGACCACACACAGTAGGAAGAAGAATGTGTGTGTGATGAGCCAGTGATTACACTGTGCTGTAACGTGTGTGTGTGTTTATCTCTCTGTGTGTGAGCTCTGCCCACCACAACACTCCTGTTCACCCAGTTCCAGAGTTCTGCAGGGTTTTGCAAAGTGACTACAGGTCTAATTGAAACAAGATGTGCTCTGAATACACATCCCTTGAGTAATACCCAGACTCACACACTTTCAGACTCTCGTTGATCACTGTATACTTTAATTATGCCCCAAAGCAGCAGTAAGTAAATAAACCACATTTCTCATAATGCAGTAATAACATGTCATTAACTGGACTTCCCGCTCAGAGAGGTTAATTATGGCGGGGGCTCCCAAACCTTTTCACTCAGGGCCCCCCTTGAAGCATTGGAGAACATCCCACACACCCCTGCGCGCGCACACGCCACATCTATTTCTATGAGCACAAGCACTGGAGAGAATTTAGCAGGTTTAAAGCTTATTTTCTGCAATTCTACACATTTTGTCATGGGATGCAAAGAACATTTTACAGATTTAAAGCAAATCTTCTTGCAATTCTATATGTTTTGCCATGTCTAATGTGTGTTCATGTGCTATTTGAGTGACAAAAAAATGTGAACAATATCTATGGGCTAAAAAAAACAAATAAAAAAGCTTTAGCTGACAGGCTGGTTGATCTGGAAATGTCTGACAAGTTCTAAAGTTATAAATACTGGAGCTCTCTAATGTATTACTGACTGATATGACAAGAGGAACTGATGATGCACTACTATTACGCACCTCTCAGTTTGGGAACAACTGAATTATGGGATCACACCTCGGAGAGACGGGCTGCATCTCAATAGTCCTTGTGTCTCCTGGACATAGACCTGCACGACAGGTTAAAGTAGTATAGTCCTCCTGGACATAGACCTGCACGACAGGTTAAAGTAGTATAGTCCTCCTGGACATAGACCTGCACGACAGGTTAAAGTAGTATAGTCCTCCTGGACATAGACCTGCACGACAGGTTAAAGTAGTATAGTCCTTGTGTCTCCTGGACATAGACCTGCACGACAGGTTAAAGTAGTATAGTCCTTGTGTCTCCTGGACATAGACCTGCACGACAGGTTAAAGTAGTATAGTCCTTGTGTCTCCTGGACATAGACCTGCACGACAGGTTAAAGTAGTATAGTCCTTGTGTCTCCTGGACATAGACCTGCACGATAGGTTAAAGTAGTATAGTCCTTGTGTCTCCTGGACATTAGACCTGCTCCTGGACGACCTAGGTTAAAGTAGTATAGTCCTTGTGTCTCCTGGACATAGACCTGCACGACAGGTTAAAGTAGTATAGTCCTTGTGTCTCCTGGACATAGACCTGCACGACAGGTTAAAGTAGTATAGTCCTTGTGTCTCCTGGACATAGACCTGCACGACAGGTTAAAGTAGTATAGTCCTTGTCTCCTGGACATAGACCTGCACGACAGGTTAAAGTAGTATAGTCCTTAAAGTAGTATAGTCCTGTGTCTCCTGGACATAGACCTGCACGACCTCCTGGACATAGACCTGTTAAAGTAGTATAGTCCTTGTGTCTCCTGGACATAGACCTGCACGACAGGTTAAAGTAGTATAGTCCTTGTGTCTCCTGGACATAGACCTGCACGACAGGTTAAAGTAGTATAGTCCTTGTGTCTCCTGGACATAGACCTGCACGACAGGTTAAAGTAGTATAGTCCTCCTGGACATAGACCTGCACGACAGGTTAAAGTAGTATAGTCCTTGTGTCTCCTGGACATAGACCTGCACAGGTTAAAGTAGTATAGTTAAAGACCTAGTAGGTTAAAGTCCTTGTGTCTCCCTGGACAGGTTAAAGACCTGTGTCTCCTGGACATAGACAGGTTAAAGTAGTATAGTCCTTGTGGCTCCTGGACATAGACCTGCACGACAGGTTAAAGTAGTATAGTCCTTGTGTCTCCTGGACATAGACCTGCACGACAGGTTAAAGTAGTATAGTCCTCCTGGACATAGACCTGCACGACAGGTTAAAGTAGTATAGTCCTTGTGTCTCCTGGACATAGACCTGCACGATAGGTTAAAGTAGTATAGTCCTTGTGCCTCCTGGACATAGACCTGCACGACAGGTTAAAGTAGTATAGTCCTTGTGTCTCCTGGACATAGACCTGCACGACAGGTTAAAGTAGTATAGTCCTTGTGTCTCCTGGACATAGACCTGGTTAAAGTAGTATATTCCTTGTGCCTCCTGGACATAGACCTGCAGGTTAAAGTAGTATAGTCCTTGTGTCTCCTGGACATAGACCTGCACGACAGGTTAAAGTAGTATAGTCCTTGTGTCTGGACCCTGGACATTAAAGACCTTGTGTCTCCTGGAAATAGACCTGCACAGGTTAAAGTAGTATAGTCCTTGTGTCTCCTGGACATAGACCTGCACGACAGGTTAAAGTAGTATAGTCCTTGTGTCTCCTGGACATAGACCTGCACGATAGGTTAAAGTAGTATAGTCCTTGTGTCTCCTGGACATAGACCTGCACGACAGGTTAAAGTAGTATAGTCCTTGTGTCTCCTGGACATAGACCTGCACGACAGGTTAAAGTAGTATAGTCCTTGTGTCTCCTGGACATAGACCTGCACGACAGGTTAAAGTAGTATAGTCCTTGTGTCTCCTGGAAATAGACCTGCACGACAGGTTAAAGTAGTATAGTCCTTGTGTCTCCTGGACATAGACCTGCACGACAGGTTAAAGTAGTATAGTCCTTGTGTCTCCTGGACATAGACCTGCACGATAGGTTAAAGTAGTATAGTCCTTGTGTCTCCTGGACATAGACCTGCACGATAGGTTAAAGTAGTATAGCGAGCGAAGCGAAGACAGGTGTTCCCCATGACTACATCAGCTCCAGAAGGAAAGGAGATGAGGAGCGGAAGCCACTTTAGACTAGAATGAGATGCAGAGCAAGTTTCACACTCAGTTTACGTCTGTTCCATTATTTCTCTCTCATAATTGATGTTATCTGCCCTCCTAGGATAGTTCAACTGTAGACAGTCTGCTGTAAACAGAGACACCAGGGGGTTTGTTTGTTTTAGTGATGGTGGTGAAATGACATTTTTACACCAGGCTGGCCAGACTGGTATTCCAGTGCCAGTAAATGATTTCAGATGGGATTATAGACACTGACACATACTATGTTATGGTGTGTGTTTGTGTGCATGTGCACGTGCATTCGTGTAAATGAGGTGTGAGGAGTGACTGTCTCATTGCACTTCTACAGAGTTAACATGGGAATATGAGAGAGGGAGAGAGGGGGGGGGGTGTTGAAATGGGCAGCAGACAGAAACAGACTTCTGTAGTTTTCCAGTTGTGTTTATAAATACCATCAGCGGTGTGAACTACTAACATGGAAATAAGGGACAAGATGGCAGTTTGTTCCACTTGATTTGAATACAAACGCCAGAGTTGTTCCGATGGCTCAGTTGGTTGGAGCATCGTGCTTCTCACAAGTTGTGGGTTTGATAGGACATTAGTTGTAAGTTGCTTACGATACAAGCGTCTAAATGCCAGCTTGAATAACACTAATTCTATTTCAGCACTGAGATGGACATGTCGTCTGTAATAATGTTATGACAAACTATACTTCTCTACGTCTAAATGGCAGCTTGAATAAAGTTTAACATTTTCACATAGAATGAAAACTGCTGGTCACACTGAAACCCTGATGTTAAATGATATGTTTATGATGTCCTTGACCAGGACTATGGTCAAAGCAACCGCAGCCGACCACGGTCTTTCTATGGTTACTGTGCACGGTCATCATCACTCCTACTCGCTATTAGTCATCTGAGGTCGCCCCTAACATAAACATTTTTTTTATATCACAGCTTTAGAGGATCATGTGTTTGTGTGTGTTACTGCATAATTACACAACTATAACATACATTGGCCTCTGTACACATTTCAAAAGAGGTTTGGTTCTCTGTGTTGGTTGGTTATGTCCCTTTATCTCTGGTAGTGAAATTAAACCTGATACCATTTTGGGAAAGAGACCACAATGGCAAGACTCTTAACTAGGCTAACTGGCTAAACTGACCCCTTAATTCTCTCTCTCTTTCTCTCTCCCTCTCCTTCTCTCTACTCTCTCTACTCTCTCTCTCTCTACCCTCTACTCTCTCTCTATACCTCTACTCTCTCTCTACTCTCTCTCTGCCAGGTCAGGTGACGGGGAACAATAACACCACCTTCATCTCCAGCGGTCAGGTTATGAACTTCAGCGCTGATGTCATCGTCGTCTACGTCAGCCAGACGTCGCTAGGCAACGAGGAGGAAGGGCCAGATGATGCATTCGGAATCCCCGTCCAGGAACAGGCCAATGAGAGAGCTCCGTTGTTCCAGAGTTCTGCCTCCTCCAAAAGTGTCGGTCATTCACCTCCACCTTCTCCAAGGAACTCCATTACCCATAACCCCCCACAGCAGGATGACAACCTGCCAGTTCAGGAAGTGACTGATGAGTTGCCCAGTGACTGATGAAGTGAGACAAGAAAATTGTGGATAGTGTACCATAAAGAGAGGAGTGAAGCCACAGACTTGTTGACACTCCAAAACCTATTGCTACGACCTACTTGAAACAATAGTCCATAGTCTTCCTGGGTAGGTGCTAGGAATTGGAACTGTGCCATAGACATAGAACTGGAACCTGAAGGACTGTGTTCCTCATCTGGACCTCATGGCTGTCTCAATAGTCTCATGAAGCCTCCTTTACTTCATTGTCTCATTTCTTTCATTTTTACTGATCTAAAAGAGCTGGACAACTGAAATCAAGTCCATGAGTTTGACTCCCTTCTTGTTGTTATCCTTGGTGTTGATTTCTTCTCAGAGCACCACGTGTGTGGTTTGTTGTTAAGAAAAATGCTATGCATTTGTTGAGTTATATACTATACATGTAAATGTGTTGTTTATTTTCTAAAATATTTTTGATGTTGGACTAATGAAGAAATCTTTGGAACGAAAGCCTTATTGTCGTACTACAAAAACCATGGAAGTGGATCAGTGATCCACACTCGTGTGATGAGTAACCTTGTCTGAAAAGACTTGTGTTAGCTTTAGCTCAGAGGGCTAACACAGTCTTGTGGACAGCAGGACACCCGGGATTCATCCACCTTAATCAATTGTGCTGACCCAAAGAGAATAAAGACTGCACTATGCAGAAATCACTCCGCCATTTTGTGGTTACTAAAATCAAATAGTTTGCCTAATTTCAGTCTGTGACAAAACAAGCATGTCTAGTGTAGAGAATCATTGTAGCATCTAAATCGCTGGGAAATATATTTACCGTAATCAAAAATGTTGTATTTTCAGCTGTTTGAAGCTGGTGTAAAAAGATTTAAGTAAAAGACGCAAAAAACTAAACTTCAGAACAGAACGCATAGAAATAGTGCACATAGAACATATCTACTGCTTCTTTGCTTTGAATGATAATGACCGATCGATAACTCCCGTTTCTATGTGAATTTGGTCAGGTCGCCCAAAAAGTTACATATTGCAGCTTTAAGACTTTACCTGGTTGAACAACATAGTGTCTCCGAGCATTTTGTATTATTCAATATTTAAATCAGAGACACTCACATTTAGTGTCATATGTTATGTTTCATATGGTATGTATTAATTTGAGGATGCCCATCATCCATTTCGTATGATATGTTACGAATTCCAAATTGTATGATATGTTACGAATTTGAAAAATGTATGATACAGTATGTTACGAATTCCAATTTGTTGAGGCTAATGTTGGCTAGGTGGGTAGGAGGCTAACATTAGCTAGCTGGCAAACGTTAGTTATGCTAGGGGTTAAGGTTAGCAGGGATGGGTTTAGCTAAAAGAGTTTGAGTTCGGGTTAGCTAAAAAGTGTAAGGTTAGGGGAAGGGTTAGCTAACATGCTAAGTAGTTGCAAAGTAGCTAAAAAGTAGTAAGTAGTTAAAGTAGATAATTAGCTAAAATTGTCTGTGATACGATTCGATAATGTTTGCATTATACGCCCACCTGTCCCCCCTGTCCTTTACTTTTTGCCTTAAGTAAACTTCTGTCTTTTGTAACCATACCAAACGTAACATATACTAATGCCAGTGTCTCGGATTTACATTTACTATGTTATGTCTAGTCTATTAGACCAGGCTGTGTTGAAATGAAAACCAGCTCACACAGTTAGTCTACAAGTCCAAGTCTAAAACCAGCTATTGAATAGCTAACCAATCAAATAAAGCTTTCAAGAGTTGAAAGTGAAAACTTGTCTGTAAATAAACTATAAATATTGATTCAAATTTCAATAAATGACAAAACTGTTTTGATTCAAATCGAGTGTTTTTTCTTGTGACAGCAGCCGTACCGTTATTCGATGGTTTACTGTCTGCTATCTGGTCATTACAATGAAGTTATTTATCTTCTCTCTGAGCCATAATGACTGTGAAAACAGAGCTAATTACACATGTGGCCGGGCTTCAGTTTCTGTCACTGTCCCAATGCAGACAGACAGACTGACAGTATTTCATTATCACACAAGATGGCTGGCAGTATAGGGCCAACGTAGCATTGGCCACGTTTAGCTTGCGTAGCATCTAGGATAGGGCTATTTTCTCTAAAACCACATGAGAAGGGCTGGAGATGCTGATTTAGGGCCTGGTTTGGGTCGTTTGTGTTTGCGTGCAAGTGTACGTGCGTGTGTGCCATTGAGAACCAGAGGCCCACCAAGAGAGTAGGGTATTTTCTGTTGTCTGTGAAAACAGGAAGTTATGACTAGCCTGCACATGGTTTACATCAGATGCCTTCAACTCAGCTGCTTCTAGAGAACATAAGAATAGAGAATGTGTAGATTTAGAGGGTAATGTATTGGAGAACATTGGCACTAAACTATGATGCCACCTAGTGAAGGATGTATTACTTGTATTACATGTATTGCACACAAACAAATACACACACTGCATTTCCTGTAGTGTTCTAGTTCGCTGCTGGTGACACAGGGCAGCAAGTTCTCACCTGGAAACTACCAGAAACTTCGCAGTCAGAAATGCTGAAACTGGAATATCTTCACCTGCTGTTTAGACAGGCTTGAATTACACCTGAGGTGAAACAGAACCTGTATGGAAGTGTGAGACTCCATTCTTATGTAGGGACCTGGGATTTTACTAACCATACATGTGACATTAGGTTTTAACAGTCCAGTCACATGGTCAGGATAAAACATGGTGGCCCACTAATAGGAGGAGCCTCCGGCTGGCTGTCTCTTGACTAACTCCTTCCACGTTTCTACTTATCACAGAATACTGTTACTATTCAGAAATACATTTTGTAAGAAAGAGTTTCTCTAAGGCACAGTAATGAATTAGACACAACTCTCCCCTGATGAAAGAATGGTTTATCTGGGGCCTATCAATAGACTATTAACAATTTGGAGACATGACACACACACACACACACACACACACACACACACACACACACACACACACACACACACACACACACACACACACACACACACACACACACACACACACACACACACACACATATATATACGCTTGCATGCGCACACACACACACACACACAAGAGTCTCGACACACAGCGTCCTCTAGCACATCCGTTTCTGTGAGTGGACAGAAAGACAGACTGGTTGAAGAGGGGATTTCTGAAGTCTCCCAAGAGGATATCAGTTTTCTATCAGAAACACAGAGATGGAAAAGATCCGGTAAGACTAATCCCTATGGTTCTACTGTAAATATATGTAAGACTAATCCCTATGGTTCTACTGTAAATATATGTAAGACTAATCCCTATGGTTCTACTGTAAATATATGTAAAACTAATCCCTATGGTTCTACTGTAAATATATGTAAGACCAATCCCTATGGTTCTACTGTAAATATATGTAAAACTAATCCCTATGGTTCTACTGTAATTAGATGTAAGACCAATCCCTATGGTTCTACTGTAAATATATGTAAGACCAATCCCTATGGTTCTACTGTAAATATATGTAAGACTAATCCCTATGGTTCTACTGTAAATATATGTAAGACTAATCCCTATGGTTCTACTGTAATTAGATGTAAGACCAATCCCTATGGTTCTACTGTAAATATATGTAAGACCAATCCCTATGGTTCTACTGTAAATATATGTAAGACCAATCCCTATGGTTCTACTGTAAATATATGTAAGACCAATCCCTATGGTTCTACTGTAAATATATGTAAGACCAATCCCTATGGTTCTACTGTAAATATATGTAAGACCAATCCCTGATTTTTGCAATGTTACGTAGATGGAAAAAAGCTGTCCTCGAAATGGTCTTGATATGTTCTTCAAAAGAGAGATCAGGGTCCAGAGTAACGCCGAGGTCCTTCACAGTTTTATTTGAGACGACTGTACAACCATTAAGATTAATTGTCAGATTCAACAGAAGATCTCTTTGTTTCTTGGGACCTAGAACAATTATCTCTGTTTTGTCCGAGTTTAATAGTAGAAAGTTTGCAGCCATCCACTTCCTTATGTCTGAAACACATGCTTCTAGCGAGGGCAATTTTGGGGCTTCACCATGTTTCATTGAAATGTACAGCTGTGTGTCATCCGCATAGCAGTGAAAGTTTACATTATGTTTTCGAATAACATCCCCAAGAGGTAAAATATATAGTGAAAACAATAGTGGTCCTAAAACAGAACCTTGAGGAACACCGAAATGTACAGTTGATTTGTCAGAGGACAAACCATTCACAGAGACAAACTGATATCTTTCCGACAGATAAGACCTAAACCAGGCCAGAACATGTCCGTGTAGACCAATTTGGGTTTCCAATCTCTCCAAAAGAATGTGGTGATCGATGGTATCAAAAGCAGCACTAAGGTCTAGGAGCACGAGGACAGATGCAGAGCCTCGGTCCGATGCCATCAAAATGTCATTTACCACCTTCACAAGTGCCGTCTCAGTGCTATGATGGGGTCTAAAACCAGACTGAAGCATTTCGTATACATTGTTTGTCTTCAGGAAGGCAGTGAGTTGCTGCGCAACAGCCTTCTCTAAAATCTTTGAGAGGAATGGAAGATTCGATATAGGCCGATAGTTTTTTATATTTTCTGGGTCAAGGTTTGGCTTTTTCAAGAGAGGCTTTATTACTGCCACTTTTAGTGAGTTTGGTACACATCCAGTGGATAGAGAGCCGTTTATTATGTTCAACATAGGAGGGCCAAGCACAGGAAGCAGCTCTTTCAGTAGTTTAGTTGGAATAGGGTCCAGTATACAGCTTGAAGGTTTAGAGGCCATGATTATTTTCATCATTGTGTCAAGAGATATAGTACTAAAACACTTGAGCGTCTCTCTTGATCCTAGGTCCTGGCAGAGTTGTGCAGACTCAGGACAACTGAGGTTTGGAGGAATACGCAGGTTTAAAGAGGAGTCCGTAATTTGCTTTCTAATAATCATAATCTTTTCCTCAAAGAAGTTCATGAATTTATCACTGCTAAAGTGCAAGTCATCCTCTCTTGGGGAATGCTGCTTTTTAGTTAGCTTTGCCACAGTATCAAAAAGGAATTTCGGATTGTTCTTATTTTCCTCAATTAAGTTAGAAAAATAGGACGATCGAGCAGCAGTAAGGGCTCTTCGGTACTGCACGGTACCGTCCTTCCAAGCTAGTCGGAAGACCAATCTCTATGGTTCTACTGTAAATATATGTAAGACCAATCCCTATGGTTCTACTGTAATTAGATGTAAGACTAATCTCTATGGTTCTACTGTAAATATATGTAAGACCAATCCCTATGGTTCTACTGTAAATATATGTAAAACCAATCCCTATGGTTCTACTGTAATTAGATGTAAGACTAATCCCTATGGTTCTACTGTAATTAGATGTAAGACTAATCCCTATGGTTCTACTGTAATTAGATGTAATACTAATCCCTATGGTTCTACTGTAAATAGATGTAAGACCAATCCCTATGGTTCTACTGTAATTAGATGTAAGACTAATCCCTATGGTTCTACTGTAATTAGATGTAAGACTAATCCCTATGGTTCTATTGTAAATAGATGTAAGACCAATCTTTATGGTTCTACTGTAATTAGATGTAAGACTAATCCCTATGGTTCTACTGTAAATAGATGTAAGATCAATCCCTATGGTTCTACTGTAAATAGATGTAAAACCAATCCCTATGGTTCTACTGTAAATAGATGTAAAATCAATCTCTATGGTTCTACTGTAAATAGATGTAAAATCAATCCCTATGGTTCTACTGTAAATAGATGTAAAATAAATCCCTATGGTTCTACTGTAAATATATGTAAGACTAATCCCTGTGGTTCTACTGTAAATATATGTATGATCAATCCCTATGGTTCTACTGTAAATAGCTGTAAAACCAATCCCTATGGTTCTACTGTAAATATATGTAAGATCAATCCCTATGGTTTTACTGTAAATAGATGTAAAAACCAATCCCTATGGTTCTACTGTAAATAGATGTAAAACCAATCCCTATGGTTCTACTGTAAATAGATGTCAAATCAATCCCTATGGTTCTACTGTAAATAGATGTAAAATCAATCCCTATGGTTCTACTGTAAATATATGTAAAATCAATCCCTATGGTTCTACTGTAAATATATGTAAAATCAATCCCTATGTTTCTACTGTAATTAGATGTAAGACTAATCCCTATGGTTCTACTGTAAATAGATGTAAGACTAATCCCTATGGTTCTACTGTAATTAGATGTAAGACTAATCCCTATGGGTCTACTGTAAATAGATGTCAAATCAATCCCTATGGTTCTACTGTAAATAGATGTAAAATCAATCCCTATGGTTCTACTGTAAATATATGTAAAATCAATCCCTATGGTTCTACTGTAAATATATGTAAAATCAATCCCTATGTTTCTACTGTAATTAGATGTAAGACTAATCCCTATGGTTCTACTGTAAATAGATGTAAGACTAATCCCTATGGTTCTACTGTAATTAGATGTAAGACTAATCCCTATGGTTCTACTGTAAATAGATGTAAGATCAATCCCTATGGTTCTACTGTAAATAGATGTAAAACCAATCCCTATGGTTCTACTGTAAATATATGTAAGACTAATCCCTATGGTTCTACTGTAAATATATGTAAAATCAATCCCTATGGTTCTACTGTAAATAGATGTAAAATCAATCCCTATGGTTCTACTGTAAATAGATGTAAAACCAATCCCTATGGTTCTACTGTAAATAGATGTAAAATCAATCCCTATGGTTCTACTGTAAATAGATGTAAGACCATCAAAGAGAAAATAACTGCGATTCATATAATTTAATATTAATGTAACGAATTGTGTTGTCCCAGTCAATATCAACAACAAATGTCAAACAGCTTATTTGTTTATCATATTGGCTCTCTCTTCTTCAAGGTCCCTGATCACGAAGCACTGGTCGTCTGATGTTCGTCTGGATGGGAAGACTGCGATCGTGACGGGAGCTAACACTGGCATTGGCAAGGAGACCGCCATGGACCTGGCCAAGAGAGGTAGACCGTACAATCTTACATTCTATTGCTTCCCTTGTCTCCCTTATAGTCCATATACCCCCCTGCATATATATATATATATATATATTTTTTTTTTTTTACGGCTCCTCTTTACTTACTTGTTACTTTTATCTCTTATTCTTATCCGTATTTTTTAAACTGCACTGTCGGTTAGGGGCTCATAAGTAAGCATTTCACTGTAAGGTTGTATTATATATTACCTGTTGTATTATATATTACCTGTTGTATTATATATTACCTGTTGTATTATATATTACCTGTTGTATTATATATTACCTGTTGTATTATATATTACCTGTTGTATTATATATTACCTGTTGTATTATATATTACCTGTTGTATTATATATTACCTGTTGTATTCGCCGCATGTGACTAATACAATTTGATTTGATATATGCCTCACCGTGGAAATCGAATCAGCACAATAAAAACATCCCCATAACATTCGGCCTGTTTAAGCTAGACGCATGGGCTGCATCTCAATCAAATCAAATCAAATTTTATTTGTCACATACACATGGTTAGCAGATGTTAATGCGAGTGTAGCGAAATGCTTGTGCTTCTAGTTCCGACAATGCAGTGATAACCAACAAGTAATCTAACTAACAATTCCAAAACTACTGTCTTATACACAGTGTAAGGGGATAAGGAATATGTACATAAGGATATATGAATGAGTGATGGTACAGAGCAGCATACAGTAGATGGTATCGAGTACAGTATATACATATGAGATGAGTGTGTAGACAAAGTAAACAAAGTGGCATAGTTAAAGTGGCTAGTGATACATGTATTACATAAGGATGCAGTCGATGATGTAGAGTACAGTATATACATATGCATATGAGATGAATAATGTAGGGTAAGTAACATTATATAAGGTAGCATTGTTTAAAGTGGCTAGTGATATATTTACATCATTTCCCATCAATTCCCATTATTAAAGTGGCTGGAGTTGGGTCAGTGTCAATGACAGTGTGTTGGCAGCAGCCACTCAATGTTAGTGGTGGCTGTTTAACAGTCTGATGGCCTTGAGATAGAAGCTGTTTTTCAGTCTCTCGGTCCCAGCTTTGATGCACCTGTACTGACCTCGCCTTCTGGATGATAGCGGGGTGAACAGGCAGTGGTTCGGGTGGTTGATGTCCTTGATGATCTTTATGGCCTTCCTGTAACATCGGGTGGTGTAGGTGTCCTGGAGGGCAGGTAGTTTGCCCCCGGTGATGCGTTGTGCAGTCCTCACTACCCTCTGGAGAGCCTTACGGTTGAGGGCGGAGCAGTTGCCGTACCAGGCGGTGATACAGCCCGCCAGGATGCTCTCGATTGTGCATTTGTAGAAGTTTGTGAGTGCTTTTGGTGACAAGCCGAATTTCTTCAGCCTCCTGAGGTTGAAGAGGCACTGCTGCGCCTTCTTCACGACGCTGTCAGTGTGAGTGGACCAATTCAGTTTGTCTGTGATGTGTATGCCGAGGAACTTAAAACTTGCTACCCTCTCCACTACTGTTCCATCGATGAGGATAGGGGGGTGTTCCCTCTGCTGTTTCCTGAAGTCCACAATCATCTCCTTAGTTTTGATGACGTTGAGTGTGAGGTTATTTTCCTGACACCACACTCCGAGGGCCCTCACCTCCTCCCTGTAGGCCGTCTCGTCGTTGTTGGTAATCAAGCCTACCACTGTTGTGTCGTCCCCAAACTTGATGATTGAGTTGGAGGCGTGCGTGGCCACGCAGTCGTGGTTGAACAGGGAGTACAGGAGAGGGCTCAGAACGCACCCTTGTGGGGCCCCCGTGTTGAGGATCAGCGGGGAGGAGATGTTGTTGCCTACCCTCACCACCTGGGGGCGGCCCGTCAGGAAGTCCAGTACCCAGTTGCACAGGGCGGGGTCGAGACCCAGGGTCTCGAGCTTGATGACGAGCTTGGAGGGTACTATGGTGTTGAATGCCGAGCTGTAGTCGATGAACAGCATTCTCACATAGGTATTCCTCTTGTCCAGGTGGGTTAGGGCAGTGTGCAGTGTGGTTGAGATTGCATCGTCTGTGGACCTATTTGGGCGGTAAGCAAATTGGAGTGGGTCTAGGGTGTGAGGTAGGGTGGAGGTGATATGGTCCTTGACTAGTCTCTCAAAGCACTTCATGATGACGGAAGTGAGTGCTACGGGCGGTAGTCGTTTAGCTCAGTTACCTTAGCTTTCTTGGGAACAGGAACAATGGTGGCCCTCTTGAAGCATGTGGGAACAGCAGACTGGTATAGGGATTGATTGAATATGTCCGTAAACACACCGGCCAGCTGGTCTGCGCATGCTCTGAGGGCGCGGCTGGGGATGCCGTCTGGGCCTGCAGCCTTGCGAGGGTTAACACGTTTAAATGTCTTACTCACCTCGGCTGCAGTGAAGGAGAGACCGCATGTTTTCGTTGCAGGCCGTGTCAGTGGCACTGTATTGTCCTCAAAGCGGGCAAAAAAGTTATTTAGTCTGCCTGGGAGCAAGACATCCTGGTCCGTGACTGGGCTGGGTTTCTTCTTGTAGTCCGTGATTGACTGTAGACCCTGCCACATGCCTCTTGTGTCTGAGCCATTGAATTGAGATTCCACTTTGTCTCTGTACTGACGCTTAGCTTGTTTAATAGCCTTTCGGAGGGAATAGCTGCATTGTTTATATTCGGACATGTTACCAGACACCTTGCCCTGATTAAAAGCAGTGGTTCGCGCTTTCAGTTTCACGCGAATGCTGCCATCAATCCACGGTTTCTGGTTTGGGACTGTTTTTATCGTTGCTATGGGAACGACATCTTCGAGGCACGTTCTAATGAACTCGCACACCGAATCAGCGTATTCGTCAATATTTTCATCTGACGCAATACGAAACATGTCCCAGTCCACGTGATGGAAGCAGTCTTGGAGTGTGGAGTCAGCTTGGTCGGACCAGCGTTGGACAGACCTCAGCGTGGGAGCCTCTTGTTTTAGCTTCTGCCTGTAGGCAGGGATCAGCAAAATGGAGTCCTGGTCAGCTTTCCCGAAAGGGGGGCGGGGCAGGGCCTTATATGCGTCGCGGAAGTTAGAGTAACAATGATCCAAGGTTTTACCACCCCTGGTTGCGCAATCGATATGCTGATAAAATTTAGGGAGTCTTGTTTTCAGATTAGCTTTGTTAAAATCCCCAGCTACAATGAATGCAGCCTCCGGATAAATGGTTTCCAGTTTGCAAAGAGTTAAATAAAGTTCGTTCAGAGCCATCGATGTGTCTGCTTGGGGGGGGGATATATACGGCTGTGGGTCTACATTTGATTGTGAGGAATTCTAAATCAGGTGAACAGAAGGATTTGAGTTCCTGTATGTTTCCTTCATCACACCATGTCCCGTTAGTCATGAGGCATACGCCCCCGCCACTCTTCTTACCAGAGAGATGTTTGTTTCTGTCAGCGTGATGCATGGAGAAACCCGTTGGCTGCACCGCATCGGATAGCGTCTTCCCAGTAAGCCATGTTTCCGTGAAGCAGAGAACGTTGCAGTCTCTGATGTCCCTCTGGAATGCCACCCTTGCTCGGATTTCGTCAACCTTGTTGTCAAGAGACTGGACATTGGCAAGAAGAATGCTGGGAAGTGGTGCGCGATGTGCCCTTTTTCGGAGTCTGACCAGAACACCGCCTCGTTTCCCTCTTTTTCGGAGTCGTTTCCTTGGGTCGCTGCATGCGATCCATTCCGTTGTCCTGTTTGTAAGGCAGAACACAGGATCCGCGTCGCGGAAAACATATTCTTGGTCGTACTGATGGTGAGTTGACGCTGATCTTATATTCAGTAGTTCTTCTCGACTGTATGTAATGAAACCTAAGATGACCTGGGGTACTAATGTAAGAAATAACACGTAAAAAAAAAAAAACTGCATAGTTTCCTAGGAACGCGAAGCGAGGCGGCCATCTCAGTCGGCGCCGGAAGTATCCCACCACATCCTCCGATGTCGGCCTTCTGTATCTGCGGTGAAAGGTGGCAGAGCTACAACATTGTTTGTCAGACCAGGAGACATACCGGAAATTGGTCTTCTCTCTGAAACATCTGTAGCTTCCAAACTCTTATGACCCCTCAATGGAAAGATGAGACTGTTTTGCTCTACGACCCCCACAACCGTCACGGGACTGAAGTCAGTATTGCCAACCTCTGTCTGTACACACTAATATGATCTCTCTATGGAAAGAGACTTTCGGGGTATATTAGTAATGAGAGAGGTAGGAACCAGTGGGGGTGCATTGCAGTGTATGCTGGGAGTTTTAAAGGCTACTGAAGTGTCAGAAATGTGCTAGACATCATGGACAGTATGGCAGTTTGATACGTTTTAAAAGTGTGAAGATAATTGAATAAAAAAGGGGTTCTCTTACTCTAGGTGCACACGTCATCCTGGCCTGCAGGGACATGGAGAAGGCGGAGCTTGCGGTCAGTGACATCGTCAGGGAAATGGGAGGGGCCAAGGTGGAAGCCAGGAAGCTTGACCTCGCTGACACCAAGTCCATCTGTGAATTTGCTGAAAACATCTACAACAGTGGGTTAAAACACACACACACAACACCATATACTGTGAAACCTATTAAACACCATACTGTCAGGGCTCCGATACAGAGGTGTTCTGACTCTTTTTGTCCCCCAGCGGAGAAGGTGCTTCACTTCCTGATCAACAATGCAGGTGTGGCCACCTGTCCTTACAGCACCACTGTAGATGGATACGAGATGCAGCTTGGAGTCAACCACCTGGGTACGAGACAGAACGGCTGGTTTATTAACAAGACTGCAAGCAACACTTTTTTCCATTGCCACATAAAGAGAATATATTATCATTGATTGATTGCCATTGATTGAAACCTATCCTTATGAACTATTTCCTTTTTCCAGGTCACTTCTTCCTGACTTTCCTCCTATTGGATCTGCTGAAGCACTCCGCCCCCTCCCGTGTCATCACTGTGTCGTCATCGGCTCACGCCATGGGCAGGATCCACTTTGAGGACCTGAACAGTGAGAAAGAATACCACCCTGTCAAGGCCTACGTCCAGAGCAAACTGGCTAATATACTGTTCACTAGAGAGCTGGCCAAGAGGACCGCGGGTGGGTATGGGTGTGTGTTTCCATGCATGTAGCATCCTGTAGAGAATGGATCTAAGCGTACACCAGTGTGAGTGTCTCGTGTCTCAACCACCAACACTCTGCGGTTGAAATAGAGCAAAGAGGCCCTGGGTACTTGAACAATGTGTGTGTGTGTGTGTGTGTGTGTGTGTGTGTGTGTGTGTGTGTGTGTGTGTGTGTGTGTGTGTGTGTGTGTGTGTGTGTGTGTGTGTGTGTGTGTGTGTGTGTGTGTGTATTAACAGTTCTAGGTGTGACAGCCTATGCAGTCCACCCGGGGGTAGTGAACACTGATCTGATGCGTCACATAAAGCGCCCCCTACAGCTCATGTTTAAGAAGTTCAGCTACTTCCTCAAGACACCAGCAGAAGGAGCCTACACCACTCTGTACTGCATCCTGACCCCTGATTCTGAACTCACCTCTGGGGGTTACTATAGGTCAGTGACCTTTCACCTCTCATCCCTGACCCTGAACCCTAATATGTACAGTACTTGATTACCCATGAAATAAGGGTGTAAAATAAAATAATTCTCTCTCTCTCTTTCAGTGGTTGTGCACAGGCAGTGTGTGCCAGGGCTGGTAGTGATGAAGGCACCGCTCTCAAACTCTGGGCTGTTAGCTGTCATCTACTGGGCATCTGCTGGAGATGAACAGACACCCAATATTAATGCTAATAATAATCTTTACACCAAATTGCTTCTTTCTGTCACGTCAAATACTGAGAAAATATTGCTATCATAAGTCCTACTATGTCAAATGCTAAATGTGAAGAGGGAGACAGACAGGTGATGTATGATGTGGCTGATGGTGAGTGCAGGTGGAAGTGGTACAGATAGGTTATAGAATGTGTAGAGTTAGTGTTGCAGTCAGTAAACTATCTGAGACTGACTGGACAAGGAAAGCTAATTGTCAAATATTCAGTTGAACTAAATCATGTAATTCTCTTCTGTTTTTACACCTTTGATTCCTGTGCTTTCTGGAGAAAGTAAAATGCTATCAAATGCTATACCAACATTCTGCCTTTTCTTGTTGGGAGTAATTTAGGCTTTCTGACTATTATTTAGACCAGCAATAGCTTTCTCTACATTAATTATCTATTAGAACACGACTAAAATAGGCTGACAAGTATCACTAAAATTGGCCTATGGGGACATCTAGTGGTCAAAGCTTCAAACCACAAGAAGTCTTAAAATGAGCGCTCGATCTGCACATTGACACAGTGTAACAGCAGTAGAAGATGACGATGATGTAACCAACTGAACCTCGGATTATAAAAAGGAAAGGTTGTGAGTTTTCTACAGGATACTCTGTTGACCTCGTCCCACAAACAATGTTAGTCACTCAGGATGTGTGTGACTATTTTTCCCCCCAGAAAATGTAAGTTATTAAGTTTAAGTTATTATATTATTCTAACTAGGACATATTTGTAAATGTTTGTTCTCTGACTGACAAGGTGTGCCATACCTTGTTCAGGGCGAAACGTGTAGTAATGTCAACTGCCATAATCAGCCAATTCGTTTGGTGCCCTTTTATATTCAAGGGAAAAGGAACAAACATTGTGAGCTAGGCCTTTACAAAACCTGAATTGACTACCGGTAGGCTATCCGAATTGTTAAACTGAAAGTATCCGATCAATGAACTGATCAAATAAAAGGCAATAAATGCCTTGAATTGATCTCACTCCACTCCCGGGGAAATTGGTCAAAAGAGGACCCCTGAGCAAGTCATTCGTTCGAGACAGCAATTCAATAAAGTCGTGCGGAGCATATTGTAAGATCTCACAACATCTGGAGAATAAGTTAAAATGTCAAAATACATTTTATTAATTCATTAATTTACTCACTGTTCAAACAGGCAAACAAAACCAGTTCCCTATTAACCACTACTATTTTATTATGGTAATAAAATAAAAATATTCGCAGCACAACGACGGGCTGGAACGCACCCATAGTGTGACAGATGTCGGGTGGGCGGGCTGCAACGCGGAGGAATGTATCCATTGATACAACCTAGAGTTGAGAGGAAACTTGTTTAGATGAACTTGGGGTATTGAAGAGAAAGATTGGTCACTGGGAAAGGAATGCATTCAATCAGGTAGGTCAATGACTACTTATATTGGGGAAAACAAAGATGTTCTGGTGGCAGTCATTTTCTCTTTCAGTGTACAGAACAATTTTTCTTCTTCAAATTCGAACTGTTATTACTGTTGTAATTATGAAACATTGAACAAATGGTTACCACTATAGTGTATTGACATTAAATTGCAATTAGACTAGTCCAGGGCTCTCCAACCCTGTTAATGGAGCGGTAGCATCCTGTAGGTTCTCACCAACCCTATTCTAGCACACCTAAGTCTAATAACTAGCTGGTTGATACATTGAACCAGGTCAGTTACAACTGGGGTTGGAGTGAAAATGTACAGGAGGGTATCTCTCCAGGAACAGGGTTGGAGACCTCTGGGCTAGTTTATTATGTTACAGTTTCTCAATCGCTTTGGCTAATTTCTTTGAAACAGTCTTAACGTTCTCTAAACTAAGTGCAATTGTCACAACTGTTTTGCGGGACATCACAACTATTGCATGTCTGCAAAATGTGGTAACTCACCCAAAACATTTCATTCATGCCTCAAAAACCGAATTGTGTCAGTAAATTGGCCAATGCCACCAAAATGAAAAGTTTTGTCATCGTGTGAGCCGTACTGGTCAAAATGTCTCGTCTTGCGTGGCGTAACCAACCCCTGCAACGATGGCCTGTGATGTCCTCCCAAGCAGCATTCATGGCATCTAACAGAGACATCTGATCTTGTGTCCGATAGTCTTATACTTTCCACCTTCATGCTGAAAAAAAAACCGGATTCAGGAATGGGGAGGATGGTGAAAGAAGAGCCATTGACTTCCTTTCAGGTGCAGCAAACCATTCCCTAACAATGTTGGTTTGGTGGAAGCTGACATTATTCCACACAATTACATCATTTGGCAAATCTGGTCTAACCTAACCTCGTTGGTGTTCTGGTATTAGGTCTCTGTAAAGTGTATTTAGGAAGGCCAGGAGAAGTTGAGTGTTATAGGGCCCAATGTGAGGAATGTGTGCTCACACCATTCTCAGAAATGGCAGCACACATTGTAATACTGCCCACATGTTGGCCTGGTGTGCCATTTGTGGCTCTGCATCCATGGAGGTTGTGGCCACGCCTCCTGCCTTTGGCCAGATTGAACCCAGCCTCTCCACAAAAACAAGAATGTGGGTCGTTTTGTGTCCTTCCAGCTCCATTGTTCTCTGTATAGTAACACAGAAACAAAATATAAAGTCAGCCTATTATGGAATCAGACAGTTTAGTAAAGTACAAATGTTTTCTTATGGGCATCTACAACTTCAAGAAGTATATACAGGCATCATTGAAGTACAGTATACCATGCGCACACCAATGATTTACCTGGACATGCTGGTGCCACAGCTCCTTCACTCTGTCACTATTCCTCTCAAATGGCACCTTGTACAGTTGTTTCTTAGTCATTTAAAAAATCATGTTTTTATCTGTCTGTAGTGGAAATGCTGACCATTGATATTTGCAAATATAGTCATAATTTATGATTGCACTTTGGATCTCTTAGCCTGATGGAATTGTTGGCTATGAGGCTGAATACTGCTGCTCTGTCATCAACATGAGGTCATTGTGCAGTCCTATATATGACATGTAGAGGTCGTTGTGCAGTCCTATATATGACATGTAGAGGTCGTTGTGCAGTCCTATATATGACATGTAGAGGTCGTTGTGCAGTCCTATATATGACATGTAGAGGTCGTTGTGCAGTCCTATATATGACATGTAGAGGTCGTTGTGCAGTCCTATATATGACATGTAGAGGTCGTTGTGCAGTCCTATATATGACATGTAGAGGTCGTTGTGCAGTCCTATATATGACATGTAGAGGTCGTTGTGCAGTCCTATATATGACATGTAGAGGTCGTTGTGCAGTCCGATATATGACATGTAGAGGTCGTTGTGCAGTCCGATATATGACATGTAGAGCTGCTCTGTCATTAGGCTGTACTCTCTGACCAGCCTCTTCCATTGTAACACCATGGTTTATAACACTGTGGACCTGTTTACATTAGGCTGTACTCTCTGACCAGCCTCTTCCATTGTAACACCATGGTTTATAACACTGTGGACATGTTTACATTAGGCTGTACTCTCTGACCAGCCTCTTCCATTGTAACACCATGGTTCTTAACACTGTGGACCTGTTTACATTAGGCTGTACTCTCTGACCAGCCTCTTCCATTGTAACACCATGGTTCTTAACACTGTGGACCTGTTTACATTAGGCTGTACTCTCCGACCATCCTTCTTCCATTGTCAGACCGTGGTTTATGACATGGTCCACAATTGTGGCTCTGATTTCATCAGGGACTCTTATTCTTTGCCTTCTTCCTCTATTATGTCTTCCCCTAACACCCCCACCAACCACTCTTACACATCTTCTTATTTCTCCTCCACGAGCATGTAGCTGCTGTTCCCGGGTTGTGACGTTCCTCCATGTTCATAAATGGTAGTGATTGTGCTGTGGGCAAGCTCCATATATATGCTTCCAAACTTGATTGGTAAGATTGTGATTCCTATTTCATTACTATGTCACCTGGCAGGTAATTTGCCAATTTAGCAGACATCACACACATTCCATGTCATAGATATTTATGGAAGATGCATGTATCTCAGACAGATTTTGCTCATTGAATGGATCTTTTTGCACGTGATGGCTCACACGATGAAAGAATGTTGTGAAGAGTATGACAATTTCACTGAGAATCAGCTCATCAGGTTTGATCAGCCATGTGCATGTAGCCATTGTGCAAATTGTAGACAATTGTGTTTACTCTTTTGCACACAAGTGACCAAACACGTGCAATTTGCTTTAATTAATAAGAATGTCAAATCCGGTGTGAAAAAAATAAACTAATTGTTCAGAGATTTGAAAATATTGTTTTGAAAAATAAAATAATAATTTGAGAATTGAGCCAAAGCGATTGAGAAAAACTGTAAAGTAAATTAAAACAAAAACATATTTCTACTTCATAACAAATTATTATTGATTTTTACTAAATCTATTATTTATCAAGGTTTGGTAGCCGATTTACTGAATTAATATTTAATCTAGTCGTATGCTCCATAGAAGATCATAACCTTTTTCACTTATTTCCAATTAATCATAAGTCGAATAATTTACATTTCATAATTTGGTTCAGTACTTAATGCTAGTATTCTTACTAGTAGCTAGTTATTTAACTGTCTTGCTGACATCTAAATTAAGTTGACATTCTGATGATGTGGTGTTTGTGTGTGTGTCACAGGAGGTTGGTGGCACCTTAATTGGGGAGGACGGGCTCGTGTTAATGACTGGAGCAGAATCAGTGGAATGGTATCAAATACATCAAACATGGTTTCCAGGTGTTTGATGTCATTCCTACTGCTCCGTTCCACCATTATTATGAGCCATCCTCCCCTCAGCAGCCTCCACTGGTGTGTGTGTGTAATATGTGTATTGTATGTTGTTGTGTTATGTTGTAATATTACTACATTTCCTGTCTCTGTAATAAGCTGTCTTACCACATCCTCCAAACGATTTCAACTGTTTGTTCAACTGTGTTGATTGACTGTGTTGATTGTGTATTTGACTCTCTCTTGCTGTGTGTATGTGACTCTGTCAGGAACTTCTTCTGTGGCCGCTGGTCATGTGACGTGCGTCTGGACGGTCAGACTGTCATCATCACAGGAGCTAACACTGGAATCGGCAAAGAGACAGCCAGGGACCTGGCCAAGAGAGGTAGAGAACACACACACACACACACACACACACACACACACACACACACACACACACACACACACACACACACACACACACACACACACACACACACACACACACACACACACACACACACACACACACACACACACACACACACACACACACACACACACACACACACACAGTTTTGCGTTGCTATCCTTGTGGGAACCAAAGAATTGATTCCCATCTAAAATCCTATTTTTCCTAACCTTGAGCCTAAACTTAACCCCGAACCCTATATATAACCCTAAACCTTACCCCTAAGCCTAAAATAGCAACATTTTTTTGTGAGGACCGGCAAAATGTCCCGCCTTGCACAAATTTTCCTTGTTTTACTATCAGGACTTCTGGTACCCAAGGATAGTTAAACAAAAAAACACACACAAGTCGAAGTCTACATCCTTCGCCAGTGATTGGTAGGACTCCTAGTAGGAGTGGGAACTATGGACAGGATTCTTCAATTAAGTATTTGTTGTCCTTCAACGAGAGACGACTAGTTTTTATTCAAATGCTTTCACTTGAGAAAATTCTGCACCAAACATCTTAGTTAGATGTAAAATTGTGTGACCAAGACCTCCTTGGCAAAAACTTCCAAATGAATTACAGATTCATAGATTTTTCTTAGCTTTCCTCAAAATAGTCAGAATTGTTACTATGCTGTCTCAAGAGGGACAAAATCTATATTTTTCTAAACCGAGTGTATGGGCACCTTTTAGCCTAATGATATTCTAAGTAGCAGTCATTAAGGATCCAGGAGAGGTGGAGACAGAGAGGGCATTGTCAGAGTAGACCGCTAAACATCCGTCCTATGCATGCGATGGAACGCACACGCACGCAAACACACACATGCACACACACACAGAGGGAGATGAAAGCTGGTTCTATGTACGTGGTCTGATTTGTTCCGTTGGCTGCACTTGAAAAGCTCTGTGTGGCACCAACTTCCTCTTACAAAACACAACTGTGTGTTTGTGTGTGAGTGGGAATGTGTGTGTGTGTGTATTGCAAGCATCGGGGGTCTGTTAAAAGACTATCAGAATGACGTTTCACTCATTCACAACTGAGGTTAGAGCTGGGAACGAAAGATTCATAACCGTCTGTCATTTTATTTCCTAAAGTAATTTGTTCTATAAGGAAATATTGATCATACTTTACGATGTCAAGTAAGCTAGAGGAAATAGATGAAAGAGGTTATATTAAAATATCTATATAATTGTATTACCAATACTATTTTATTTAATATGTCTAGACAGGCTGGGCCAAGACAAATCCTTGCGTGCATCACACTCTGTTTCTTGGCTTACTGGAAAACAGTCTTTAATTTAAAGATCTGAAACTAGAATCCTCAAGTTACCTTCCTCTGTCCGTCAAATTCAAAATGTATATTTTAATTTAACTCAATGAAAATTGCTGTGATGGTAAAATAAAATAGAATAACTAAATGTGTTAATTATGTACTATAAACAACAGCTAGATAATTAAAAAAAATGTTTGCAATGTCCAATGAACACACACACACACACACACACACACACACACACACACACACACACACACACACACACACACACACACACACACACACACACACACACACACACACACACACACACACACACACACACACACACACACACACACACACACACACACACACACACACACACACACACTACTTACCCATGTGGAACAAATAAACGTCGTCAAATAAAGGCTGTCAGCATGAAATCACCCTGGATCATCACTGTGTGTGCGATTGGCTCAACTCAAACTCTAACTTCCCTCTTAATTGTTTGTTTATCGTTTGTGTTTTAATTATGATTGGTTGCTCTGCCAGGGAATTTGGGAAACCATTTCGATCCCCACATCGGAGCGGAGAGAGGGGAACAAAGGCACTTTGATAGCTTCCAGACGGAACACTCCCATGGAATAATGACGGTCTTCTATTCCATAATTACTGGGCCACCACAGCTATTGTGTGTGTGTGTGTGTGTCTCCCCTCATAGGCTCTCTCAGCAGGGCTGGGCTCATTAAAATAGGATGAGCAGTCCATTGTTTGCCAAGAGAAGATGAGAAACACAGTTTATACTGTTGCCTGTTTCTTTACTGACAAACACTGTGAAATGAACAGTTGAATATTCTGTAAACAGATATGAAGCTTGTGTTTTTAGAGATCTCTATGATATTCTGTTAAACCGTTGAGAATGATCCATTCTATGATGTTCAGGGATTTTAAACACAAATGAACATCTCTCACATTTGTCCTCCCGTGTGCTAGTAACCTTTTATGACCTACCTCTGTGTAACCTCTGACTTCTTTGAACCCCCTCTTAGGTGCTCGCATCATCATGGCGTGTAGAGACGTGGAGAAGGCGGAGGGCGCCAGGAAAGAGATCACAGAAGATTGTGGAAATGAAAACCTTGTCGTTCACAAACTGGATCTGTCTGACACCAAGTCTATCAGAGAGTTCGCTGAGCTGGTTAACAAGGGTAGATAACCTTCAGGGTATAGGAATGGATGGATGGATAGATAGATGGAGGGAGGGAAAGCTTTTTCAGTGACAGTTTTTCTGGTGTTTGCAGAGGAGAAGCAAGTCAATATCCTGATCAACAACGCTGGCATCATGATGTGTCCCTACTCTAAGACCAAGGACGGCTTTGAGATGCAGTTTGGAGTCAACCACCTGGGTAAGATAAATCAATCAATGAACTTGTATTCATGTAGCCCCTTTCATAATGCATTTGCCATAAATGCTGAGGTGTAACCAAAGCTTAAACCCTTCCCCAAAGTAAGTCAAGCCGATAGTGGAACGGGAAAATCCCCTGGGCCATAGACGATTTCAAGGTTCCACTAGTTATTATGATATATAGACAGTTGAAGTCGGAAGTTTACATACACAAAGGTTGAAGTCATTAAAACTCGTTTTTAAACCACTCCACAAATTTCTTGTTAACAAACTATAGTTTTGGCATGTCGGTTAGGACATCAACTTTGTGCATGACACAAGTAATTTTTCCAAGACAGATTAATTCACTTAGAATTCACTGTATCAATTACAGTGTCAGAAGTTTACATACACCAAGTTGACTGTGCCTTTAAACAGCTTGATGTCAAATGATGTCTAATAGGCTAATTTACATAAATTGAGTCAATTGGAGGTGTACCTGTGAATGTATTTCAAGGCCTACCTTCAAACTCAGTGCCTCTGCTTGACATCATGCGAAAATCAAAAGAAATCAGCCAAGACCCCAGAATTTTTTTTTGTAGACCTCCACAAGTCTGGTTCATCCTTGGGAGCAATTTCCAAACTCCTGAAGGTACCACGTTAATTTGTACAAACAATAGTACGCAAGTATAAACACCATGGGACCACGAAGCCGTCATACCTCTCAGGAAGGAGACAAGTTCTGTCTCCTAGGGATGAACGTACTTTGGTGCGAAATGTGCAAATCAATCCCAGAACAACAAAGGACCTTGTGAAGATGCTGGAGGAAACAGGTACATGGGGACAAAGATTGTACTTTTTGTAGAAATGTCCTCTGGTCTGATGAAACAAAAATAGAACTCTTTGGCCATAATGACCATCGTTATGTTTGGAGGAAAAAGGAGGAGGCTTGCAAACCAAAGACACCATCCCAACTGTGAAGCACAGGGGTGGCAGCATCATGGTGTGGGGGTGCTTTGCTGCAGGAGGGACCGGTGCACTTCACACAATATAGATGCCATCATGAGGAACAAAAATTATGTGGATATATTGAAGCAACATTTCAAGACATCAGTCAGGAAGTTAAAGCTTGGTCGCAAATGGGTCTTCCAAATGGACAATGACCATAGGCATACTACCACAGTTGTGGCAAAATGCCTTATTGGCAACAAAGTCAAGGTATTGGAGTGGCCAGCACAAAGCCCTGACCACAATCCGATAGAACATTTGTGGGCAGAAGTGAAAAAGTGTGTGCGAGCAAGGAGGCCTACAAACCTGATTCAGTTTCATCAGCTTTGTCAGGAGAAATGGGCCAAAATTCACCCAACTTATTGTGGGAGGCTCGTGGAAGGCTACCCAAAACATTTGACCCAAGTTAAACAATTTAAAGGCAATGCTACCAAATACTAATTGAGTGTATGTAAACTTTTGACCCACTGGGAATGCGATGAAAGAAATAAAAGCAGAAATAAATCCTTCTCTACTATTATTCTGACATTTCACACTTTTAAAATAAAGTGGTGATCCTAACTGACCTAAACAGGGAATGTTTACTAGGATTAAATGTCAGGAATTGTGAAACAAGAGTTTAAATATATTTGCCTAAGGTGTATGTAAACTTCCGACTTCAACTGTATATACTAGGCCAACTTGGTGCGTCTGCGTTATCAGATTATCGAGATTAAATCAGTGCAGGCATGTTCTTAAGCAGGCTAAAATGGTAAATCAGTATATTAGCCCCTATTTCCTTCCTAAATGTAGAACTAATTAGCGTCTGGTTTACGTGGATTGCTCTCTGTCTTAACCTCCGGCAGTAAGGCTATTAGCCATTCATGGATTAGGGCGAAAATTCAATCTGATTTGGATAGAAGTGAGTCTGACTTTTGCTGAAGTACAGTTTCTTTTAAAAACGGTTATCATTCTCGCCATGCTTCCTGGGTCCGTAAAGATACACACACTGTTGAACTATTCATACTGAAGAGAACATCATTTAACGACAGTTCATTACCAGTTTTACAGATAACAAAACATTCTTATGCACGCACACACACACACACACACGCACACGCACACGCACACGCACACGCACACGCACACGCACACACACACACACACACACACACACACACACACACACACACACTGACAACATGCAAATTTGCCAGAAATAACGCACACACCCAGCTCATTGACCCTTCCCTGACCTGTCCCTAACCCCTGACTTCCTGTAGGTCACTTCCTGTTGACCTACCTGTTGGTGGACCTGATCAAGTGCTCGGCGCCAGCCCGCATCGTTAACGTGTCGTCAGTGGCTCACACCTGGACCAGCATGAGACTGGATGACATCAACAGTGAGACGAGCTACGACCAGGTCAAGGCCTATGGACAGAGCAAACTGGCCAATGTCCTCTGCACACGTTCACTGGCAAAACGACTGCAGGGTAAGAGCTGCCCTCGACAGCCATAGCCGAACTGGTCTAGAACGGAATGTTTCTTGGAGAGAATTGGAGTTGACTCAAAAGATTTCCTCTTCTTCACAATCTCTGCAAGATGTTTTATGCCGTCACCTGTGTGTGTGTGTGTGTGTGTGTGTGTGTGTGTGTGTGTGTGTGTGTGTGTGTGTGTGTGTGTGTGTGTGTGTGTGTGTGTGTGTGTGTGTGTGTGTGTGTGTGTGTGTGTGTGTGTGTGTGTGTGTGTGTGTGTGTGTGTATATATTAGTAACAGGATACTGTACTGTCTCACACATATACATCGTCCTGTTAAGATCCTCAAATAGACCATGTCATGTTTTCTCTCCAAAGCACCCTCCGGGAATTCTGAAAAGGACTTTGTTCATTTAGACCGCTGCATGTTAGTTTCTCCCACTTTAAGACTCTCAAACCTTCTGTTAGCTATTCAGAATTATAGGATCTATGGATAATCCTGTGTACCTACAAACCTAAGATTGAGCAAATATCTCACCCTGTAACTGTGGCTAGAAGCAACTTGTTCCTACTAGTCATCATAACATGACTGAGCGTCCAGCTTGTGTGTGTTGTGTGCAGGCACCGGTGTGAGTGTGTTCTCCCTCCACCCGGGTGTGGTCCAGTCAGAACTATGGAGACACCTGAACAATCGTGTCCAGGTAGCGGTCAAGGTGTTCCGGCCATTCACGAAGTCCTCTGTCGAGGGAGCTCAGACCTCCATATACTGTGCTGTGGAGCCAGGACTGGAGAAGGAGAGTGGAGGATACTACAGGTACACGCATACTGTTTGATATTGGGAAAGGGGAACTCAGTGGTACACAGCGTTAATCAGGTAGGTTATTGTACATCTGCTCATTGACACTCATTGTGTTTGTGTGTGAACAGCGACTGTGCGCCTGCAAGGTGTTCCAGGACAGCTTCGGATGACGACTTGGCCCAGAAACTGTGGGAGCTGAGCTGCAAGATGCTGGCCATCACCTGGGAGTGAACACAAGACACTAGGCTGCATCTCAAATGGCCCCCTAGTCCTCATGTAGTGCACTGAATACATTGTGGATATAATGCACGACGTGGCTTTGGCCTGTATAGGCAAAAATGCTATTTGATATTTGCCCTGATTTTTTTTTTACAGTTATTCTATTCTCACTATGTAGATTGCAATATGTTTAAAGCATTACTACTACAGTTGACGTTTACATACACTTAGGTTGGAGTCATTAAAACTTGTTTTTCAACCACTCCACAAATTTATTGTTAACGAAATAAGGTTTTGGTAAGTCGGTTAGGACATCTACTTTGCGCATGACACAAGTACATTTTACAGCAGTTGTTTACAGATGATTTTACTTGTAATGAACTGTATCACAATTCCAGTGGGTTAGAAGTTTACATACACTAAGTTGACTCGGCATTTAAACAGCTTAAAAAATTCCAGAAAATGTCATGGCTTTAGAAGCTTCTGATAGGCTAATTGACATAATTTGAGGCAATTGGAGGTGTACCTGTGGATATATTTCAAGGCCTACCTTCAAACTCAGTGCCTCTTTGCTTGACATCATGGGAAAATCAAAAGAAATCAGCCAAGACCTCAGAATAGAAATTGTAGACCTCCACAATTCTGGTTCATCCTTGGAAGCAATTTCCAAACGCCTGAAGGTACCACGTTCATCTGTACTAACAACAGTACGCAAGTATAAACACAATGGGACCATGCAACCATCATACCACTCAGCAAGGAGACGCGTTCTCTCTCCTAGAGATGAACGTACTTTGGTGCAAATCAATCCCAGAACAACAGCAAAGGACCTTGTGAAGATGCTGGAGGAAACAGGTACAAAAGTATCTATATCCACAGTAAAACGAGTCCTATATTGACATAACCTGAAAGGCGGGTCAGAAAGGAAGAAGCCATTGCCCCAAAACCGCCATAAAAAAGCCAGACTACGGTTTGCACCTGCACATGGGGACAAAGATCATACTTTTTGGAGGAATGTCCTCTGGTCTGATGGGGAAAAAATAGAATAGTTTGGCCATAATGACCATCGTTATGCTTGGAGGAAAAAGGGGGAGACTTGCAAGCTGAAGAATACCATCCCAACCGTGAAGCACGGTGGTGGCAGCATCATTTTGTAGGGGTGCTTTGCTGCAGGAGGGACTGGTGCACTTCACACAATATAGATGGAGTCATGAGGAACAAAAATTAGGTGGATATATTGAAGCAATATCTCAAGCTTGGTCGCAAATGCGTCTTCCAAATGGACAATGACCCCAAGCATACTTCCACAGTTGTGGCAAAATGCCTTAATAACAACCAAGTCAAGGTATTGGAGTGGCTATCACAAAGCCCTGACCTCAATCCGATAGAAAATTTGTGGGCAGAACTGAAAAAGTGTGTGCGAGCAAGGAGGCCTACAACCCTGACTGAGTTACGACAACTCTGTCAGGGGGAATGGGCCAAAATTCACCCAACTTACTGTGGGAAGCTTGTGGAAGGCTACCCGAAATGTTTGACGCAAGTTAAACAATCTAAAGGCAATGCTATCAAATACTAATTGAGTGTATGTAAACTTCTGACCCACTGGGAATGTGATGAAAGAAATAAAAGCTGAAAGAAATAAGTATCTACTATTATTCTGACATGTCACATTCTTAAAATAAAGTGGTGATCCTAACTGACCTAAGAAGGGGAACTTTTTACTAGGATAAATGTCAGGAATTGTGAAAAACGGAGTTTAAATGTACTTGGCTAAGGTGTATGTAAACTTCCAACTTCAGCTGTGTATGTATGTGTGTGTGTGTTACTGTAGTTGTATATGAGTAAACGGACAGAAAAATAGATTTGTTGAGGACTGAATAAAGACGGGGTGTGACTCATGTCTCAAATCCTGTTCCCCACATAGTGGCCACGTTTTGGCCTGAGCCTGGTGTAGATGGATTTATCCTGATTCAAAACTCTGAAAACACATCCTTTCTGTTTCTCCCTTTTACGGCATTAAGGCTGCATTTACAATTACTAGCAAAAGAGCTGATCTGATTTGCCAAAATACCATTTAGTGGGGAAAATAATATCAGAATTGAGCTGTCTGTGTAAATGCAGCCTAAGGGCTCAAGATCAAGCGTTACAGCGCGATTAATCTTTTAAAGGCAAATTCTCCGCATTCACAGAGACTGCATTCACAGTAAACGCTACATAAGTATGTTGTCTCAATCAGAAATTACCTTTACATTTCAACTGTGCTACAATGTAGATCTTCTGCGCTACGGATTGAATTGAGCCCTTAGGCTGTGTTTACACAGGCAGCCCAATTCTGTTATTTTGCCCAGTTAGTGGCAAAAGAGCTGATCTGATTGGTCAAAAGACCAATTCGTGAGTAAAAGATCAGAATTGGCTTGCCTGTGTATTTACAGCCTATGTTATATGGCATTGGATTTAATTTTGTAGTACATATTATTAAAGGTATTGTATAAATATGTTGTCGCCTATGGCATTTTATTAGAGGGCATTGAATCATTACAGTAAAAGTATAAGCTGTTAGAATTATTTGTAACAATGTTTTGTAATAGCTGAATGATATTTTCCTATCTTCTATGGCTGCTTTTAGACAGGCAGCTCAATTCGGATATATTTTTTAACTAATTGGTTGTTTGCCCAATCAAATCAGCTCGGAAAGAGATCTGATGTGACTGGTCAAAAGACCAATTAGTGAAAAAAATATCCAAATTGGGCTGCCTGTGTAAATGCAGCCTATTTCAGAGGGGTGATGCTCTTGCTTGAGATCTGCATGCTGAACACTGTCCAAGTTGTACACACTTTTCTACGGTCTTTCCAAATGGCGTGTAACTTGTTTTTGTACATCCGGACTTGACTGTTTTACCGTTGCCTCGGATATTAATGAGTGAGTTTGTGGAATGCTCACACACATACACACACACACACATTTATTTGATCTTATCTCTCAATGTTCATCTCAAAGTGTACCAGATCGATGCATTTAGCTGTTCAAATTCAAATGTTCTTCTTCCAGCGAGAATCCCTACAGACCCCCCTACTAGGGTGCCCCTGTCGCTTTGGGCTAAGGCCCCAAATGTCCTTAAATCTTAGAAACACCCCTGAAGGTACTAGACGACACTACTCATTGATCTCACTTACAGAAATCTACAACAGAGTACACCCACCCCCCTCTCACCTGGCTTGGCAAAGCCTTTACTATAGTAGTAGGCTGATGGGTGTAATACAACAACAGCTCAACGTCCCGGTCAAACTGATGAGCTGCAGTCAGAACAACATTAAGATGAAGATAGAGCAGTCCGAGAGGAAATCGAACAGCTATGGACAATTCTGATGGTTCATGCTGTAGTGAGAACGTATACACACAGACATACTGTACAGACACTGATATTGAAACGTACGTACACTACTGGTTAAAGGTTTTAGAACACCTACTCATTCATTATTATTCAAATTATTTTTTTAAACAAATTTCTACATTATAGAATAATAGCGAAGACATAAACTATGAAATAACACAATCATGTAGTTAACCAAAAAAGTGTTAAACAAAACAAAATATATTTTATATTTAAGATTCTTCAAATAGCCACCCTTTGCCTTGATGACAGATTTGCAGACTCTTGGCAAATGTATAAAATGTTTTAAAAAAAACTGATATCACATTTACATAAGTATTCAGACCCTTTACTCAGTACTTTGTTGAAGCACCTTTGGCAGCAATTACAGCCTCGAGTCTTCTTGGGTATGATGCTACAAGCTTGGCACACCTGTATTTGGGGAGTTTCTCCCATTCTTCTCTGCAGATACTCTTAAAACCTCTTAGGGACCCTTAACGCTCGAATCGCGTTAGATAGATTAAATATAAATATTTAACATTCATATAAATGCAAGTGTAATACATCAAAATAAAGCTTAACGTCTTGTTAATCCAGCCTCTGAGTCAGATTTCAAAAAGGCTTTATGGCGAAAGCACACCATGCGATTATCTGAGGACAGCACCCCGCATACAAAAACATGAAAAACATTTTTCAACCAGGCAGGTGCGACACGAAAGTCAGAAATAGTGATATAATAAATGTCAATCCCAAATGTCTCAGTGACACAATGAATGGTCGTTTTGTTCGATAAATTCCTTCTTTATATCCCCAAAAAGTCCATTTATTTGGCGCATTTGATTCAGGAATACACCGGTTCCAACTCGCCCAACATGACTACAAAGGATCTAATAAGTTACCTGTAAACTTGGTCCAAACAACATTTATAATCCAACCTCAGGTACCCTAAAATGGAAATTTTTCTCAAAAGAAAAACATTGAACAATTTCTAAAGCCTGTTCACATCTAGTGGAAGCCATAGGAACTGCAATCTGGGCCCTAAAAAAATCAGGTTTCCCATAGAAAGCATTGGAAAACACAATGACCTCAAAAACAATTTCCCTGGATGGATGGTGCTTGGGGTTTCGCCTGTCAAATCAGTTCTGAGTTCTGTTATACACAGACATTATTTTAACAGTTTTAGAAACTTTAGAGTGTTTTCTATCCAATAATACCATGCATATGCATATCCTATCTTCTGGGCCTGAGTAACAGGCAGTTTACTTTAGGCACGCTTATCATCCGGACGTGAAAATACTGCCCCCTAGCCCGAAGAAGTTTTAAGCTCTGTCAGGTTGGATGGGGAGCGTTGTTGCACAGGTAAATATTTTCAGGTTTCCAATCAATTGAGTTTACCACAGGCGGACTCTAATCAAGTTCTAGAAACATCTCAAAGGCGATCATTGGAAACAGGATGCACCTGAGCTCAATTTTGAGTCTCATAGCAAATGTTATGAATACTTATGTAAATAAGGTATTTCTGTTTGTTAGTTTTTTATACATTTGCAAAAATGTCTAAAAAACATTTTTCACTTTGTTGTTATGGGATACTGTGTGTTGATTGCTGAGGATTTTTGGTAGTCCAGCACATTTCCATGATAACATATTATGAAAGTTCGTAACAGCTATTGAAAATATTATCATATTTTTATTACAATCAATCTTACAATCAAGGTTTCACGTTCAACCTTTTAGTGTGAAGAACAAAATAAACCACCTTAAGCATGTTTTATAATATTTCAAAATATTTATTTGAAAATACAAATTTCGTCATCAATATAAACGAAAACACTAACAATTGTGAATTTATAAAACATGAACACTAAAAGGAGCAAAGTGTGCGTGTGTGTGATGCTGACTTATGTTAGCTCATGCATTTGTTACAAACCACAAGCATGTGACTGTGCTCTTTGCAGACGGGTGTGTTGCACTGAGAACACCAGTAGCTGACTTTTCTATCCTTTGTGCTTGGGCAGAGCTGGCACCTCTTCTGGCCCTGGCTGATCTGAGTGGTGGTGGCTCTCTTTCATCACCCCACATTTTCCATTGCCTCAGTTCTTCTGTGGAGATGAGAGAAACTTCCAGAAGGACAACCATCTCTGCAGCACTCCAACAACCAGGCCTTTATGGTAGAGTGGCCAGACGGAAGCCATTCCTCAGTAAAAGGCACATGACAGCACGCTTTGGAGTTTGCCAAAAGGCACCTAAAGGACTCTCAGTCCATGAGAAACATGAGTCTCTGGTCTGATGAAACCAAGATTGAACTCTTTGGATAGAATGCCAAGCGTCAAGTCTGGAGGAAAACTGCTCATCCACGGACGTAGTCGCTGGGGATGACCCTTCCTCTGCAGGTCGATAGGAAAAGGTCCCACACATACCAGAAGGCTGCCAGGTGGTCTGTTGCCTCTCTGAACACTCTGGTCCTCTTGTCATCCAGCCTCGGGTAGCGACGGATATCCTCACATCTTCCGACCGACATGGTGGCCTTATACATTGGATTCTGCAGTGGATCCAAAAATAGCTCCCGTGTGGAGACAGCCCACCTTTTCACCATGCCAATAAAGGCCTTTAGTTCCCCTTTGTTGACCTCTCTCCACGCTGTCGCAAAAGGGGCACTCCAATAAGAGCCCTTTTGAATGGTTTTCACTCTCATCAGAGGAGTCGTCCTCCCCATCTGTGGAATCATATTGGACAGGTGGACTACCAGGTGCATCCACAACTCCAACTGGACCTACAGGCACATAGTCTGTGTCATCTGAATTGGATAACAAAGATTCTGAGTCAGTGGCACCAATGGCCTACTCATGTGTAAAATCATTTTGGTTGTATATCTGGCAGCATTCTTATGAGCCTCCTCATCTGTAAAATCATTTTGGTTGTATATCTGGCAGCATTCTTATGAGCCTCCTCATGTGTAAAATCATTTTGGTTGTATATCTGGCAGCATTCTTATGATCCTCCTCATCTGTAAAATCATTTTGGTTGTATATCTGGCAGCATTCTTATGAGCCTCCTCATCTGTAAAATCATTTTGGTTGTATATCTGGCAGCATTCTTATGAGCCTCCTCATCTGTAAAATAATTTTGGTTGTATATCTGGCAGCATTCTTATGAGCCTCCTCATCTGTAAAATCATTTTGGTTGTATATCTGGCAGCATTCTTATGAGCCTCCTCATCTGTAAAATCATTTTGGTTGTATATCTGGCAGCATTCTTATGAGCCTCCTCATGTGTAAAATCATTTTGGTTGTATATCTGGCAGCATTCTTATGAGCCTCCTCATCTGTAAAATCATTTTGGTTGTATATCTGGCAGCATTCTTATGAGCCTCCTCATGTGTAAAATCATTTTGGTTGTATATCTGGCAGCATTCTTATGAGCCTCCTCATGTGTAAAATCATTTTGGCTGTATATCTGGCAGCATTCTTATGAGCCTCCTCATCTGTAAAATCATTTTGGTTGTATATCTGGCAGCATTCTTATGAGCCTCCTCATCTGTAAAATCATTTTGGTTGTTTATCTGGCAGCATTCTTATGAGCCTCCTCATCTGTAAAATCATTTTGGTTGTATATCTGGCAGCATTCTTATGAGCCTCCTCATCTGTAAAATCATTTTGGTTGTATATCTGGCAGCATTCTTATGAGCCTCCTCATCTGTAAAATCATTTTGGTTGTATATCTGGCAGCATTCTTATGAGCCTCCTCATGTGTAAAATCATTTTGGTTGTATATCTGGCAGCATTCTTATGAGCCTCCTCATCTGTAAAATCATTTTGGTTGTATATCTGGCAGCATTCTTATGAGCCTCCTCATCTGTAAAATCATTTTGGTTGTATATCTGGCAGCATTCTTATGAGCCTCCTCATGTGTAAAATCATTTTGGTTGTATATCTGGCAGCATTCTTATGAGCCTCCTCATCTGTAAAATCATTTTGCTTGTATATCTGGCAGCATTCTTATGAGCCTCCTCATGAAACTCCTTTTACTCAATGAGTTCAAAAGGACAAATGAAAAAGGTGATTAATGAACATTAAAAACAGGGTGTTTAATAAATATTTGATTATTTACTTTGATTTTATTGTTGTAGCAAAAAGAAGGGTCTGTTTGACAAGTGCAATGTGGTGAATTCCATAGGAAATACATAAGGGTCATATTTGACCCACATATGAAAACTTAGTGATGCAAAAATAATTTTACTTAAACAAATAAGAAATTAAAAAACAAAAATAGGATGTTAAAACATTATAGACACATTGTTTAATTGATTTCTGGAATATTAGATGATGACAATTGGGGGGGGGTGGGGGGGGGGTCAATATAGCAAAAACAACATTAGGCCAGGATGTTTTGACCAGCATATGGATCCTAGGGTTAATAATGTTAGAATAAGGCTGTAACATAACAAAATGTGGAAAAAGTCAAGGGGTCTGAATACTTTCCGAAGGTACTGTATATACAGGTGAAGTCGTAAGTTTACATATACCTTAGCCAAATACACTTAAACTCAGTTTTTCACAATTCCTGACATTTAATCCTAGTAAACATTCATGTCTTAGGTCAGTTAGGATCACCACTTTATTTTAAGAATATGAAACGTCAGAATAATAGTACAGAGAAGGGTTTATATCAGCTTTTATATATTTCATCACATTCCCAATGGGTCAGGAGTTTACATACACTCAATTAGTATTTGGTAGCATTGCCTTTAAATTGTTTAACTTGGGTCAAAAGTTTTGGGTAGCCTTCCACAAGCTTCCCACAATAAGTGGGGTGAATTTTGGCCCACTCCTCCTGACAGAGCTGGTGTAACAGAGTCAGGTTTATAGGCCTCCTTGCTAGCGCACACTTTTTCAGTTCTACCCACACATTTTCTATCGGATTGAGGTCAGGGCTTTGTGATGGCTACTCCAATACCTTGGCTTTGTTGTCCTTAAGGCATTTTGCCACAACTTTAGAAGTATGCTTGGGGTCATTGTCCATTTGAATTTTTTTTTTTTGCGACCAAGCTTTAACTTCCTGACTGATGTCTTGAAATGTTGCTTCAATATATCCACATAATTTTCATTCCTCATGATGCTATCTATTGTGTGAATTGCACCAGTCCCTCCTGCAGCAAAGCACCCCACCATGATGCTGAGACCCCCATGCTTCACGGTTGGGATGGCGTTCTTCGGCTTGCAAGCCTCCCCCTTTTTCCTCCACACATAACGATGGTCATTATGGCCAAACTATTCTATTTTTTCCCCATCAGACCAGAGGACATTTCTCCAAAAAGTACGATCTTTGTCCCTATGTGCAGTTGCAAACTGTAGTCTGGCTTTTTTACGTCGGTTTTGGAGCAGTGGCTTCTTCCTTGCTGAGCAGCATTTCAGGTTATGTCGATATAGGACTCGTTTTACTGTGGATATAGATACTAATATAACTGTTTCCTCCAGCGTCTTCACAAGGTCCTTTGCTGTTGTTCTGGGATTGATTTGCACATTTCGCACCAAAGTACATTCATCTCTAGGAGACAGAACTTGTCTCCTTCCCGAGCGGTATGACGGCTGCGTGGTCCCATGGTGTTTCTTCTTGGCTGACTTATTTGGATTTTCCCATGATGTCAAGCAAAGAGGCACTGAGTTTGAAGGTAGGCCTTGAAATACATCCACAGGTACACCTCCAATTGACTCAAATGATGTCAACTAGCCTATCAGAAGCTTCTAAAGCCATGACATTATCTTCTGGAATTGTTCAAGCTGTTTAAAGGCACAGTCAACTTAGTGTATGTAAACTTCTGACCCACTGGAATTGTGATACAGTGAATTCTAAGTGTAATAATCTGTCTGTAAACAATAGTTAGAAAAATGACTTAGTAGATGTCCTAACCGACTTGCCCAAAACTATAGTTTGTTAACAATACATTTGTGGAGTGGTTGAAAACAAGTTTTAATGAATCCACCCTAAGTGTATGTGAACTTCTGACTTTAACTGTCCAGTAATTGCTGGTACCGGTTACCTTCAGACGAGTCCAGTGACACTTGTGGGGTACGTAGACCAAATCAGAGAATGTCACCGTGTTCGTGAGAGTCTGTCCATAGAGTGGTCATATTAGTTTCCAGGCCAAACTGTACAAACGTTTTCGAGACAAGTTAGATTTTCGGGATGCCCGATTGTCTGATAAACAATGCAATGGAAGTAAAATTCCGTTTCTATAATGATTTGTGCATTTCTTATTTTCATAACGCACAGCGTACTTCTGGGACAATAGTTAGTCTATAGCCATAATACGCACCAATAAACCGGTCAGTTAACAATAAAATCCACCTTCATTAAATACCTGCATTCTCTTTCTTCAGTTTGTTCATCTTTATCATCTGCTGGAGTTTAGACTTAGTGATGCTCTGCTCCACTCTCTGTTCCACTACCTTCAGCTCAGTTCTGACCCCTCCACTCTCTGTTCCACTACCTTCAGCTCAGTTCTGACCCCTCCGCTCTCTGTTCCACTACCTTCAGCTCAGTTCTGACCCCTCCGCTCTCTGTTCCACTACCTTCAGCTCAGTTCTGACCCCTCCGCTCTCTGTTCCACTACCTTCAGCTCAGTTCTGACCCCTCCACTCTCTGTTCCACTACCTTCAGCTCAGTTCTGACCCCTCCGCTCTCTGTTCCACTACCTTCAGCTCAGTTCTGACCCCTCCACTCTCTGTTCCACTACCTTCAGCTCAGTTCTGACCCCTCCACTCTCTGTTCCACTACCTTCAGCTCAGTTCTGACCCCTCCACTCTCTGTTCCACTACCTTCAGCTCAGTTCTGACCCCTCCACTCTCTGTTCCACTACCTTCAGCTCAGTTCTGACCCCTCCACTCTCTGTTCCACTACCTTCAGCTCAGTTCTGACCCCTCCACTCTCTGTTCCACTACCTTCAGCTCAGTTCTGACCCCTCCACTCTCTGTTCCACTACCTTCAGCTCAGTTCTGACCCCTCCACTCTCTGTTCCACTACCTTCAGCTCAGTTCTGACCCCTCCACTCTCTGTTCCACTACCTTCAGCTCAGTTCTGACCCATCCACTCTCTGTTCCACTACCTTCAGCTCAGTTCTGACCCCTCCACTCTCTGTTCCACTACCTTCAGCTCAGTTCTGACCCCTCCACTCTCTGTTCCACTACCTTCAGCTCAGTTCTGACCCCTCCACTCTCTGTTCCACTACCTTCAGCTCAGTTCTGACCCCTCCACTCTCTGTTCCACTACCTTCAGCTCAGTTCTGACCCCTCCACTCTCTGTTCCACTACCTTCAGCTCAGTTCTGACCCCTCCACTCTCTGTTCCACTACCTTCAGCTCAGTTCTGAACCCTCCACTCTCTCCCTGAGCCCATGTGCCAGACACACAAAACAGCAACACCAGCAGAGCTACTGCACCTCTCATTCGCAAATGACAAGTCTTTACAAATAATGCTGTAAAAATGATAAGAATAAAGTCAAGGATTCTGATCAAGCGAAACACTGCTGTGAGCTGACAAGACAGCAGGTCCTTTAAATCTGACACTGTAAAAGGCTGTGACAGAACTGAACCTTCCATTCAGTTGAAGAATCTATTTATCTACCTATAAAATAATGTTTAATGTTTTCTTAGAAGTGACTGGAACTCAACTAAGACACACATTGAATAGGAATAAACCAGAAGTTAGTGAGCCACTCCTCTTGTTCTCTATTGCGCCTCTATTGTTCCTCAAGCAAGGGGGAGGCCGATGACAGAGGGCACCATCAGACCAAATCTTTAAAAGGCCTACTCAATTATGTTTGCACTTGTGTCTAAAAAACAATATTTGCTCAAAACATATATTTTTTTTACCCCTTAGTCCATTATCAGCCTACAAAAATGTCATACTTGCGCGTTAAAAAAAGGCAAAAGGTAAAACATCACAGTAGTTGACTTATTTTCTCAGTACATAGTAATCAATGGGAAAAGAAGAGTGTCACCGTGTTGATGTTTATCTCAGTACATAGTAATCAATGGGAAAAGATGAGATTCACAGGGTTGATGTTTATCTCAGTACATAGTAATCAATGGGAAAAGAAGAGTGTCACCGTGTTGATGTTTATCTCAGTACATAGTAATCAATAGGAAAAGATGACATTCACAGGGTTGATGTTTATCTCAGTACATAGTAATCAATGGGAAAAGATGACATTCACAGGGTTGATGTTTATCTCAGTACATAGTAATCAATGGGAAAAGATGAGATTCACAGGGTTAATGTTTATCTCAGTATCGCTGGGTTGATGTTTATGTAAATATATTGCACAACCATCACATCGCTGCAGTTTTTTGCTGTGAAGAGACATAATCACGAGATCATTTGTTTTGTTACTGTCCATATATATAGGTTGTTTTTGGTCGCAGGTTCAGCAAAGGCTGAAGATTTGCAACATTTACCTGGAGCTGACTCTGCAAACCCAGCACTGCAGCTCTGAACCCAGCTCTGCAAACCCAGCACTGCAGCTCTGCACCCAGCTCTGCAAACCCAACACTGCAGCTCTGCACCCAGCTCTGCAAACCCAGAACTGCAGCTCTGCAAACCCAGCACTGCAGCTCTGCAAACCCAGCACTGCAGCTCTGCACCCAGCTCTGCAAACCCAGTACTGCAGCTCTGCACCCAGATCTGCAAACCCAGCACTGCAGCTCTGCACCCAGCTCTGCAAACCCAGCACTGCAGCTCTGCACCCAGCTCTGCAAACCCAGCACTGCAGCTCTGCAAACCCAGCACTGCAGCTCTGCAAACCCAGCACTGCAGCTCTGCAAATCCAGCACTGCAGCTCTGCACCCAGCTCTGCAAACCCAGCACTGCAGCTCTGCACCCAGCTCTCCAAACCCAGCACTGCAGCTCTGCACCCAGCTCTGCAAACCCAGCACTGCAGCTCTGCACCCAGCTCTGCAAACCCAGCACTGCAGCTCTGCAAACCCAGCACTGCAGCTCTGCACCCAGATCTGCAAACCCAGCACTGCAGCTCTGCACCCAGCTCTGCAAACCAGCACTGCAGCTCTGCACCCTGCTCTGCAAACCCAGCACTGCAGCTCTGCAAACCCAGCACTGCAGCTCTGCATCCAGCACTGCAGCTCTGCAAACCCAGCACTGCAGCTCTGCACCCAGCTCTGCAAACCCAGCACTGCAGCTCTGCACACAGCTCTGCAAAACCAGCATTGCTGGGTGATTTGAAAAGTCATAGTCAATCGATCAATAATATAATAATGCTTTTAGCAAAAATGTTTATCTTTAAATGGCAATCTGTAGAAACTATGAGAATAAAAAGGTTCAGAACTTTTGTGTAACATCACAGCACAGTTAAAAAATATATGGCAAATAGAAATAAAACATGGATGGTGTTAGATGGGAGGGGTTTAGTGGAGCTGAAGGGTGGGACGAAAAACAGCAAGATAACTCATGTATAATATACTGTAACATGTATGTAGGTTCATAACCTTTATGAAACAGCACAGTTAATAATATATGGCAAATAGAACTTCAGAGGTAGATGGGAGGGGTTGATGGGAGGGGTTGATGGGGAGGGGTAGATGGGAGGGGGGGTAGATGGTAGGGGTTGGGAGGGGTTGATGGGGGGTTGATGGGAGGGGTAGATGGTAGGGGTTGATGGGAGGGTTGATGGGAGGGGTAGATGGGAGGGGTTGATGGGAGGGGTTGATGGGAGGGGTTGATGGGAGGGGTAGATGGGAGGGGTTGATGGGAGGGGTAGATTTGAGGGGTTGATGGGAGGGGTTGATGGGAGGGGTTGATGGTAGGGGTTGATGGGATGATGGGAGGGGTAGATGGGAGGGGTTGATGGTAGGGGTTGATGGGAGGGTTGATGGGGGGGTTGATGGGAGGGGTTGATGATGGGAGGGGTTGATGGGAGGGGTAGATGGTAGGGGTTGATGGGAGGGGTTGATGGGAGGGGTAGATGGTAGGGGTTGATGGGAGGGGTTGATGGGAGGGGTTGATGGGAGGGGTTGATGGGAGGGGTTGATGGGAGGTTGATGGTAGGGGTTGATGGGAGGGGGGGTTGATGGGTTGATGGGAGGGGTTGATGGGAGGGGTTGATGGTAGGGGTTGATGGGAGGGGATTGATGGGGGGTTGAGGGAGGGTTGATGGGAGGGGTTGATGGGAGGGGTTGATGGGAGGGGTTGATGGGATGATGGGAGGGGTTGATGGGAGGGGTTGATGGGAGGGGTTGATGGGAGGGGTTGATGGGAGGGTTGATGGTTTGATGGGATGGGAGGGGTTGATGGGAGGGTTGATGGGGAGGGGTTGATGGGGGGTTGATGGTAGGGGTTGATGGGAGGGTTGGGAGGGTTGATGGTAGGGGTTGATGGGAGGGGGTTGATGGGAGGGGTGATGGGAGGGGTTGATGGGGGGTTGATGGGAGGGGTTGATGGGGGGTTGATGGGAGGGAGGGGTGATGGGGGGTTGATGGGAGGGGTTGATGGGAGGGGTTGAGGGGGGGAGGGTTGATGGGAGGGGTTGATGGGGGGGTTGATGGGTAGGGGTTGATGGGGGGTTGATGGGAGGGGTTGATGGTAGGGGTTGATGGGAGGGGTTGATGGGGGGTTGATGGGAGGGGTTGATTGATGGAGGGGTTGATGGGAGGGGTTGATGGTAGGGGTTGATGGGAATGGGGGGTTGATGATGGAGGGATGGTTGATGGGAGGGGTTGATGGTAGGGGTTGATGGGAGGGGATGGTAGGGGTGATGGGAGGGGTTGATGGGGGGGTTGATGGGAGGGGTTGATGGGAGGGGTTGATGGGATTGATGGAGGGGTTGATGGGAGGGTGGGTAGGGGTTGATGGGAGGGGTTGATGGGAGGGGTTGATGGTAGGGGTTGATGGGAGGGGTTGATGGGAGGGGTTGATGGTAGGGGTTGATGGGAGGGGTTGATGGGAGGGGTTGATGGGGGGGTTGATGGGAGGGGTTGATGGGAGGGGTTGATGGTAGGGGTTGATGGGAGGGGTTGATGGGAGGGGTTGATGATGATGGAGGGGTGGGAGGGGTTGATGGTAGGGGTTGATGGGAGGGGTTGATGGGAGGGGTTGATGGGAGGGGTTGATGGGAGGGGTTGATGGGAGGGGTTGATGGGAGGGGGGGTTGATGGGAGGGGTTGATGGGAGGGGTTGATGGGAGGGGTTGATGGTAGGGGTTGATGGGAGGGGTTGATGGGAGGGGTTGATGGGAGGGGTTGATGGGAGGGGTTGATGGGAGGGGTTGATGGGAGGGGTTGATGGTAGGGGTTGATGGTAGGGGTTGATGGTAGGGGTAAAAAAAACAAGCAAGAGATAACTATTGTAAAATACATTGTGTCCGTAAAATGTATATAGTATGTATAAGCTTGAAGTAGAAGCCTAACTGTTGTTGTCCATTAGTTTACTCCTATTATGGGAGGGGTGGTAGGGGTAGGAAAATGATAATAAAAGTAATAATACTACATGACAGTCAATAGGACACGATGACTGTCACAGGGTTGAAGTTTGTCAATACATTGCAGTCAATGTGAAAAGGTAAGCAACTGAATCTTATGTCAATATATTGCAGTCAATGGGAAAAGATGACTGTCACAGGGTTGACGTTTGTCAATACATTGCAGTCAATGTGAAAAGGTAAGCAACTGAATCTTATGTCAATATATTGCAGTCAATGGGAAAAGATGACTGTCACAGGGTTGATACCTAAGTGAATACATTGCATTGAATGGGGGATGACTAACATCACAATATGGACGCATAGAGAATGATTTTCACAGACATGACACTCTCTCTCCCTCCCTTTCTCTCTTCTTCTCACCTCACCCTCCCTCCTTCTTTCCCCCTCCCTCTAATTAATTATCTCCCTCCTTTCTCTACCACCCCCACCTCTCTCTCCGTTTCCCCACCTACACAGACAGGATATTGATGCATAGATACACCTCAAGGGTATTGGCACATAAATCAATATACCCCATTCAAGGCAAAAAAAGCTGGTGATAGAACTGAAATGGGTAAATTGGTGAAAGACAGACAGGCAGACAGGCAGAAAGGGATGTGGACATGAAGTTAGGGTTAGGGTTAGGGTTATGGCTAGGGTTAGGGTTATGGTTAGGGCTAGGATTGAGCCAAGATGTGGAGATGAAGTTAGGCTTAGGGTTATGGCTATGGTTAGGGCTAGGATTGAGCCAAGATGTGGAGGTGAAGTTAGGGTTAGGGTTATGGCTAGGGTTAGGATTAGGGTTATGGCTAGGGTTAGGATTAGGGTTATGGCTAGGGTTAGGGTTATGGCTAGGGTTAGGATTAGGGTTATGGCTAGGGTTAGGGCTAGGATTGAGCCAAGATGTGGAGATGTAGTGAGGGTTAGGGTTATGACTAGGGTTAGGGCTAGGATTGAGCCAAGATGTGGAGATGAAGTTAGGGTTAGGGTTAGGGTTATGGTTAGGGTTAGGGTTATGACTAGGGTTAGGGTTAGGATTGAGCCAAGATGTGGAGATGAAGTTAGGATTAGGGTTATGGCTAGGGTTAGGGTTAGGATTGAGCCAAGATGTGGAGATGAAGTTAGGGTTAGGGTTATGGCTAGGGTTAGGGCTAGGATTGAGCCAAGATGTGGAGATTAAGTTAGGGTTAGGGTTATGACTAGGGCTAGGGCTAGGATTGAGCCAAGATGTGGAGATTAAGTTAGGGTTAGGGTTATGGCTAGGGTTAGGGTTAGGATTGAGCCAAGATGTGGAGATGAAGTTAGGGTTAGGGTTATGGCTAGGGTTAGGGCTAGGATTGAGCCAAGATGTGGAGATTAAGTTAGGGTTAGGGTTATGACTAGGGCTAGGGCTAGGATTGAGCCAAGATGTGGAGATTAAGTTAGGGTTAGGGTTATGGCTAGGGTTAGGGTTAGGATTGAGCCAAGATGTGGAGATGAAGTTAGGGTTAGGGTTATGACTAGGGTTAGGGTTAGGATTGAGCCAAGATGTGGAGATGAAGTTAGGGTTAGGGTTATGGCTAGGGTTAGGGTTAGGATTGAGCCAAGATGTGGAGATGAAGTTAGGGTTAGGGTTATGGCTAGGGCTAGGGCTAGGGTTAGGGTTATGGCTAAGGTTAGGGTTAGGGTTAGGGTTAGGGTTATGGCTAGTGTTAGGGTTAGGATTAGGGTTAGGGTTAGGATTAGGGTTAGGGTTAGGGTTATGGCTAGGGTTAGGGTTAGGGTTAGGGTTAGGGTTAGGGTTAGGGTTAGGGTTAGGGTTAGGGTTAGGGTTAGGGTTAGGGTTATGGCTAGTGTTAGGGTTAGGATTAAGGTTAGGGTTAGGATTAGGATTGAGCCAAGATGTGGAGATGTAGCGAGGGTTAGGGTAGAAGCTGGGTTTAGGGTTAGGCTGGGATGTGGACATGAAGTTAAGGTTAGGGTTATGGCTAGTGCTATGGTTAGGATCGAGCCAAGATGTGGAGATGTAGTGAGGGTTAGGGTAGAAGCTGGGTTTAGTGTTAGGCTGGGATGTGGACATCAAGCTAGAGTTAGGGTAGAAGCTGGGTTTAGGGTTAGGCTGGGATGTGGACATTGTTAGGAATTTTATGAATAAATTACTAAACAATATCCTAATTTTAAATAGAACTGTAACTGAGTAAACTATAACCTGTTTTACAATATCTGATTAATAATGTTAGTTCATAAAGAAGGGATTATGTGGCATGAACAAGGAGTAATTAAACATAATGAACACCATTCCAACTAGTCTGGGGAGGAATGGGTTGTGGGTTAAGTAAGCAGATAGGGCCGTTAACCTATGGTTGAACCGACAAAACTTAGCTCTGGGGTGTTTTAGATAAGGCAGTGAGTGAATTCCTATGTTTTCTGTTAACTACAACTGTCAGCTAAGTGGTGATCGATAATGGTGAGGGGTCAAGAGTTAATTCAGTTATGTTGTGTGTCCTGTGTGTGTGCTAGTGGGTCAGAATGAACTTTTAAACTTGCTCTGTCTTGGTCGGGAGGAGGAGATTCATTCACCAATGTCGTCATATTTTGTATATAAACTGTTGTTCGTGGTTACGTGGCAGCGTGCTCCGAGAATAAATACTATTATCCATTATGATAAGACTGGTCTCCGTCTATTTTATGCAAAAAGAATCTTACAAATTCTCATAAAATAGACAGTTTTCAATTAATGAAAACATATTGAAAATAATAAAATTACGTTAACAGACATCAAGCTAGAGTTAGGGTAGAAGCTGGGTTTAGGGTTAGGCTGGGATGTGGACATTAAGTTAGGGTAGAAGTTAGGGTAGAAGCTGGGTTTAGGGTTAGGCTGGGATGTGGACATTAAGTTAGGGTAGAAGTTAGGGTAGAAGCTGGGTTTAGGGTTAGGCTGGGATGTGGACATTAAGTTAGGGTAGAAGCTGGGTTTAGGGTTAGGCTATGATGTGGCCATTAAGTTAGGGTAGAAGCTGGGTTTAGGGTTAGGCTGGGACGTGGACATTAATTTAGGGTAGAAGTTAGGGTAGAAGCTGGGTTTAGGGTTAGGCTGGGATGTGGACATTAAGTTAGGGTAGAAGCTGGGTTTAGGGTTAGGCTATGATGTGGCCATTAAGTTAGGGTAGAAGCTGGGTTTAGGGTTAGGCTGGGACGTGGACATTAAGTTAGGGTATAAGCTGTGTTTAGGGTTAGGCTGGGATGTGGACATTAAGTTAGGGCAGAAGCTGGGTTTAGGGTTAGGCTGGGATGTGGACATTAAGTTAGGGTATAAGCTGGGTTTAGGGTCAGGCTGGGATGTGCACATTAAGTTAGGGTAGAAGCTGGGTTTAAGGTTAGGCTGGGATGTGGACATTAAGTTAGGGTAGAAGCTGGGTTTAGGGTTAGGCTGGGATTTGGCCATTAAGTTAGGGTAGAAGTTAGGGTAGAAGCTGGGTTTAGGGTTAGGCTGGGATGTGGACATTAAGTTAGAGTAGAAGCTGGGTTTAGGGTTAGGCTGGGATGTGGACATTAAGTTAGGGTAGAAGCTGGGTTTAGGGTTAGGCTGGGATGTGGAGAACTGACATTAACTATGTGGTTCTGAAAGGAAAGAGGAGAAAGAAAACTTAGGCTATAGTATTGCTATTATATGAATGACAAGGCTGTATAAACTGGCACAAGAGCAAAGGCTATACACTACAGCAGGCACAAGGCCTAGTCACATGGCAATAGACTTAAAAGCTCCACATAATGACACAGATCGCTTGGCACAATTAAACATCAGACATACATGGATTCGGTCCACAGGAGGGAAAACTCCAGCAGGAAGGCAAACTGTGGTTGTGGTCATCAGGATGGGGAAAGCACGTTTCTGACCACACAGCGTGCTGGTGTCATAGGCTAACTGAAACAGAAGTCTCTGGAATCAAGGCAGAATGAGATGTGGTGATAAGTATTTGGCGTGACCGTGACCAGTAAGACACTAACAAAAGTGTGGGTTTTCTGAATGGGAGACTAAGCTGCCCGACTAGAACTAACTAGAAGGGATGGCTAGAATCAGCTGACTGAAGCTGGCCGTTTTAACAGACACAATGGTCTTCCAGTTCTAGAAACTAAGAGCTTGTTATGTATTCTGAAGAGGATATTGGTCACTTTCTTATGCCTTCCAGATATAGGACAGACACGTCAAAACTTTATTCCTTATGATTTGTTTTTTTGCCATTCATGAACATGTTATTCAATGTGTTTCTACAGACTATAGTAGTAAGGCCAAATTCAATATTTGACCAAATAGTGAACGGCTTACACTCTTAACAATGAAGTTAGTTTAAGGGCTCTATTGAAAGCAGATCCGCTATAGCCAACAGCCACATAGAGCTGTCAACTACCTCATACCCCTGCACATTGACTCGGTACTGGTCGTCCTTGTATAAAGCCCCGTTACTGTTATTTATCATGTTACTACTTTATATTTCATTTTCTTACTTTTTAACTTTGCATTGTTGGAAAGGGCTCGTAAGTAAGCATTGCAGAGTTTACATGTTGTATTCTGCGCACGTGACAAATAAAACGTGTATTATTTTTGTATTTGAAGTGGCACTTAGAATTGTACCTAAAGCGGACATTGTCATTGGCTGTATACAGTCGCATTTAAAATTCCATGCAGCCTTGTTTATTAAAACGTTTGAACACTAGAATGTGAGATGTAATCTACATCTTGATTAGGCTGATAAAAATCCTACTTATTTTGTTTAATGATTATCAATTTGAATGTCAATATTTCCATATAACATAAATTTTCTCATTCTTAACTTCTAACGAGAGTGGAACGATGTGGCTTCGTGACAATGAAGCAGCTGCTCACAGATTTGATCTGACAGCACCAAACCATCAGAGCTGGAGGTGTCGGCTTTCACCGGTTAATGCTTTATCTGACTGAATCTAGGCCCAACTCATAAGCACCAAATATGATGTATAGTTCCCCTCATGTGGGTGTAAAAAGTGTAACAAACCGACTAACATCCTAATAACTGAAGGATGTGGTAAAAAATGTATACGCTTGATAACGTTCATAACGTTATCGTCACTCATGGCAAAAGATCAATGACACAAAATATATCTGTCTGGCTTTTATAATGCTTATTTATTGATCAGAGAGGAACATTTGTGTGTGTGTGTGTGTGTGTGTGTGTGTGTGGGGGGGGGGGGGGGGTTAACCCTAGAAGTGTGTACACCAGAAAGTGTTAATCAGAACATTACAGTATGTAATCTTAAAAGAGCATGAAGCCACTGAAGATGTGAAGTTTATTATCAGTATTATCAGAGAGTTCCTGCTCTGAGGGGGGAGTCATGTAGATCTGATTCACATCCATCAGCTCTGGGACCACTCCATTAGACACAGACACCGACACTACACCAACATTGTTTACATAGTTGCACAGAACTCTCGCTCTCTCTTTGGAAAGGGTTCTACATGGAACCCAAAAGGGTCCTACCTGGAACCAAAAGGGGTTCTTCGAAGGGTTATCCTATGAGGATAGCCAAAGAACCCCGTTTGGTTCTAGATAGCACTTTTCAAATCAAATCATTTCTGGGTAACAAAGTCACCCATAATAATTACATTACCTTTATTCTCTTTCTTCAGTTCATTAATCTTGCACCATTGCTGCAGTTCAGGCTTAGTGACACTCTGTTCCACCACCGTGCCTCTCAGCTCTTTCAGCTCAGATCTGACCCCTTCACTCTCTCCCTGAGGCAATGCCCCAGAACAGCAACACCAGCAGAGCTACTGCACCTCTCATTCTCAAACGGCACGTTCTCACAAATAATGTAGTCTATGTTGTCTGATGTCAAATCTGAAAATAATGTCAAGGATTCTGATCAAGCGAAACACTGCTGTGAAGACAGCAGGTCCTTTAAATCTGACACTGTAAAAGGCTGTGACAGAACTGAACCTTCCATTCAGTGTCTCTTTATCTACCAATAATACAATGTGTAACATTTCCTTTGAAGTGACTGGAACTCAAACAAGACACACATTGTATAGAAATAAACCAGTTGCTAGTGAGCCACTACTCCAATATACCAGCTGTTAGTTTTGTTGTATTATGAGTCTTACACACAAACATGCAATCTCATTACTACACCCATGTGTCAGCTGTTGTTTTTGTTGTGTAATGGGTATATTATGGGTCAGCTGTTATGTTTGATGTGTAATGGGTATATTATGGGTCAGCTGTTATGTTTGATGTGTAATGGGTATATTATGGGTCAGCTGTTGTTTTTGTTGTGTAATGGGTATATTATGGGTCAGCTGTTGTTTTATGGGTAGAAAGTCAAATACAAATGGTGCCATGAAATCTGATGGAGTCTTTAATACAACTATTTAACAATTATATGACAGGCAAAGGAGCACTCACTGTCACAGATGACTGATGAATTGATGATTGCAGCCTTTTATGTATTAGTTCAAAACAACTGACTTTACCTTGTGTCACTTAGAAAGTATTTTAATCTCTCACACACACGCATGTACACACGCATAATAGCATGATGATAGCGGGGTGAACAGGCAGTAGCTGGGGTAGTTGTTGTCCTTGATGATCTTTTTGGCCTTCCTGTGACATCGGGTGTTTTAGGTGTCCTGGAGGGCAGGTAGTTTGCCCCCCCGGTGATGCGTTGTACAGACCGCACTACCCTCTGGAGAGCCTTGCGGTTGAGGTTCGGTGCAGTTTCCGTAACAGGCGGTGATACAGCCCGACAGGATGCTCTCGATTGTGCATCTGTAAAAGTTTGTGAGGGTTTTAGGTGACAAGCTAAATTTCTTCAGCCTCCTGAGGCTGTCTGTGTGGGTGGACCATTTCAGTTTGTCAGTGATGTGTACTTAAAACTTTCCACCTTCTCCACTACTGTTCCGTCGATATAGATAGGGGGGTGCTCCCTCTGCTGTTTCCTGAAGTCATCTCCTTTGTTTTGTTGACATTGAGTGAGGTTGTTTTCTTGACACCACACTCTGAGGGCCCTCACCTCCTACCTGTAGACTGTCTCGTCGTTGTTGGCTTCTCATCACACTACTGCATAAATAAAATCGGTGTTCATCCATACAAAATGCACCAAATAACCGCATCCAATTTATACGGGGCTATTGATTATGTTCTTAAGAGTATTTATGTTTGAATATGGTTGTTTTGTGTGTGATGATTTGTAAATAATTAGCGTTGTGTTTCGTAAGCGTAGGCCCACAGCCTGCTACATATCTCAACGCGTTGTAATTGAGCAGATTTCAGATTTGGCGCATGTTTAATTTCTATTCACTGGCCCTCACATTTGGCTTGGATTCTAACTTAAGGTGAATGGTATAGCTAACGTAGCTACGACTTGTCATGCCGGTATATGCTCATGCTTGCGTGTACACTTTCTCCAGTCATTTTTAGGTGTTTGGTCAATTCTGTGTAATGCCTAATTAACTTGTCTGTTGAAATGTCCGTTTTTACCTGCACACTTGTGCTGTTATGTTACCAAGTTGCAGAAATGTTCATGGCATGCCAGTGTTGTAGTGGCAGGTCCTTCTGTAGCACAGTTGGTAGAGCATGGCGCTTGTAACGCCAGGGTAGTGGGTTCGATTCCCGGGACCACCCATACGTAGAATGTATGCACACATGACTGTAAGTCGCTTTGGATAAAAGCGTCTGCTAAATGGCATTTATTATTATTATTATTAATCAAGCCTACCACTGTAGTGTCATCTGCAAACTTGATGATTGAGTTGGAGGCGTGCATGGCCACGCAGTTATGGGTGAACAGGGAGTACAGGAGAGGGCTGAGAACGCACACTTTTGGGGCCCCAGTGTTGAGGATCAGAGGGTTGGAGATGTTGTTTCCTACCTTCATCACCTCGGGGCGCCCCGTCAGAAAGTCCAGGACCCAGTTGCACAGGGCGGGGTCGAGACCCAGGGTCTCAAGCTTAATGATGAGTTGAGGTTACTATGGTGTTGAATGCTGAGCTGTAGTCAATGAACAGCATTCTTACATAGGTATTCCTCTTGTCCAGATGGGATAGGGCATTGTGCAGTGTGATCGTGTTTGCATTGTCTGTAGATGTATTGGGGCTGTAAGAAAATTGGAGTGAGTCTAAAATATCAGGTAAGGTGGAGGTGATACGACCCTTGACTAGTCTCTCAAAGCACTTCATGACGACAGAAGTGAGTGCTACGGGGCGAAAATAATTTAGTTCAGGCACCTTAGTTTTCTTGGGAACAGGAACAATGGTGGCCATCTTGAAGCATGTGGGGACAGCAGACTGGGATAGGGATTGATTAAATATGTCTGTAAACACACCAGCCAGCTGGTCTGCGCATGCTCTGAGGACGCGGCGAGGGATACCGGCAGTCTTGCGAGGGTGAACACGTTTAAATGTTTTGCTCACGTCGGCCACCGAGAAGGAGAGCCCACAGTCTTTGGTAGCGGGCTGTGTCGTTGGCACCGTATTGTGCTCAAAGCGCGCAAAGAAGTTGTTTAATTTGTCTGGGAGCAAGATGTCGGTATCCGCGACATGGCTGGTTTTCCCTTTGTCTGCAGACCCTGCCACATATGTCTCGTGTCTGAGTCGTTGAATTGCGACTCTACTTTGTCTCTATACTGACACTTTGCTTGTTTGATTGTCTTGCGGAGAGAATAACTACACTGTTTGTATTCGGTCATGTTTCCAGTCTCCTTGCCCTGATTAAAAGTGGTGGTTCGCGCTTTCAGTTTTGCTGGAATGCTGCCATCAATCCATGGTTTCTGATTAGGGAAGGTTTAATAGTCACAGTGGGTACAACATCTCCAATGCACGTTCTAATAAACTCACTCACCGAGTCAGCGTATACGTCAATGTTATTGTCTGAGGCAACCCGGAACATATCCCAGGCCTGTAACGTCTGCTTTCAACTCACACTCTCAAACACGTAGATCCCCTGAACGCAGCTCACTCTCCAGATCCCAATCACCTGAATTCTGATCACCTGTATGTCATTATGACACTATTTAGTTCAGTTCTTTGCACCCCATCATTATGTTTGTTTTTTGTGACACACTTGTATTCAGAGCTCTGTTTTTCCCATAATTTAATCTTCCTGTCTATGACAGTTTTTGACAGTTTTTGCCTGCCTCACTAACGCTGCCTTTGGCCTATTCCCTGTCTGTACTTTAGCCTTTCGGATTTCCTGTTGTCAACATATTTCCTGATGTCCCAGATGACGTTACTAACCTTTTCCCTGCCCCTACTGTTGCCTTTTTGGGATCACTGTGTATGACCTTCTGCCTGGCCCTGGACCCAGCTACCTGCCTCGTCCTCTGGTCCTTTAATACTAAACACCTGCTGCGCTTGAAACCAGCTCTCTGTCTCCCATCATGTTCATTACAAGTCCACGTGATTGAATCAGTCGAAGCGTGGAATACAATTGGTCAGACCAGCGTTGGATAGACCTAAGCACGGGTGCTTCCTGTTTTAGTTTCTGCCTATAGGAGGGGAGCAACCAGATGGAGTCATGGTCAGATTTGCTGAAGTGAGGACAGGGGAGGGCCTTGTGTGCATCGCGAAAGTTAGAGTAGCAGTGGTCCAGTGTTTTGCTCGGGCGGGTACTACAATGAATGTGTTGGTAGAATATATGTAGCCTTGTTCTCAAATTAGCCTTGTTAAAATCCCCAGCTACAATAAATGCAGCCTCAGGATATATGATTGACAGTTCACATAGAGTCCAGTGACTCTATGTTCTTTCAGGGCCGTCAATGTATCTGCTTGGAGGGATATACATGGCTGTGACTATAATCGAAGAGAATTCTCTTGGGAGATAATGCGGTCAGCATTTGATTGTAAGGAATTCTAGGTCAGGTGAACAAAAGGACTAGAGTGCCTGTATGTTGTTATGATTACACCATGAGTCATTAATCATGAGCCATACACCTAGCCCTTATTCTTACCAGAGAGATGTTTGTTTCTGTCGGCTTGACGCATGAAGAAACCCTGTGGCTGTTCCGACTCTGACAACAATCCCAAGTGAAACATGTTTCCGTGAAACAGAGAATGTTACAATTTCTGATGTCTCTCTGGAAGGCAACTCATGCCCTAATTTCGTCCACCTTGTTGTCTAGAGACTGGACATTGGCGAGTAATATGCTCTGAAGCGGTGGGTGGTGTGCTCGCCATCTAAGTGGCAGCTTGGAAAACAGCTTGGAAAATTCCAGAAAATTATGTCATGGTTTACAAGATTCTGATAGGCTAATTGACATCCTTTGAGTGAATTGGAGGTGTACCTGTGGATGTATTTCTAGGCCTTCCTTCAAACTCAGTGCCTCTTTGCTTGACATCATGGGAAAATCAAAAGAAGTCAGCCAAGACATCAGAAAAACTATTGTAGACCTCCACAAGTCTGGATCATCCTTGGGAGCAATTTCCAAATGCCTGAAGGTACCATGTTCATCTGTACAAACAATAGTACGCAAGTATAAACACCATGGGACCACACAGCCATCATACCGCTCAGGAAGGAGACCCATTCTGTCTCCTAGAGATGAACGTACTTTGGTGCAAAGGGTACAAATCAATCCCAGAACAGCACCTTGTGAAGATGCTGGAGGAAAAAGGTACAAAAGTATCTATATCCACAGTAAAATGAGTCCTATATCAACATAACCTGAAAGGCCGCTCAGAAAGGAAGAAGCCACTGCCCCAAAACCGCCATAAAGAAGCCAGACCACGGTTTGCAACTGCATATGGGGACAAAGATCGTACTTTTTGGAGAAATGTCCTCTGGTCTGATGAAACAAAAATAGAACTGTTTGGCCATAATGACCATCGTTATGTTTGGAGGAAAAAAGGGGAGGCTTGCAAGCCGAAGAACACCACCCCAACCGTGAAGCACGGGGGTGGCAGCAGCATGTTTTGGGGGTGCTTTGCTGCAGGAGGGACTGGTGCACATCACTAAATAGATGGAATCATGAAGAACGAAAATTATATGGATATATTGAAGCAACATTTCAAGACACCAGTCAGGAAGTTAAAGCTTTGTCGTAAATGGGTCTTCCAAATGGACAATGACCCCAAGCATACTTCCAAAGTTGTGGCAAAATGCCTTAAGGACAACAAAGTCAATATATAAGATAAGAGCGTCTGCTAAATGACTTAAATGTAAATGTAAATGTATTGGAGTGGCCATCACAACGCCCTGACCTCCATCCTACAGAAAATCTGTGGGCAAAAGTGAAAAAGTGTGTGCGAAGGAGGCCTACAAACCTGACTCAGTTACACCAGCTCTATCAGGAGGAACAGGCAAAAATTCACTCAACCTATTGTGGGAAGCTTGTGTTAAACAATTTAAAGGCAATGCTACCAAATACTAATTGAGTTTATGTACATTTCTGACCCACTGGGAATGTGATGAAAGAAATAAAAGCTCAAATAAATAATTCTCTCTACTATTATTGACATTTCACATTCTTAAAATATTGTGGTGATCCTAACTGGACCTAAGACAATGAATTTTTCCTAGGATTAAATGTCAGGAATTATGAAAAACTGAGTTTAAATGTATTTGTCTAAGGTGTATGTAAACTTCTGACTTCAACTGTACATGGGAATACTACAAATCCTTGCAAGCTCCTGCATGTCATCTAGCTAGCTACGTTGATCCAAAACAAAATATATATTGAACATTTTAATTTACTGTTCCATATTTCATTTAACTAATATTTGTTTTATGTTTTATTTATTTATTTATGTTTGGTATTGTGACTTGTACAGAATACTATCCTGGTAGCAGTCAGATATTTATAATATGCCAAGAATACTAGGCAATTATTTTTTGCAAAGAATCTATATAACTACACTGCCGTTCAAAAGGATGGGGTCACTTAGAAATGTCCTTGTTTTGAAAGAAAAGCACATTTTTCGTCCATTAAAATCACATTAAATTGATCAGAAATACAGTGTAGACATTGTTAATGTTGTAAATTGCTATTGTAGCTGGAAACGGCTGATTTTGAATGGAATATCTACATAGGCGTACATAGGCCCATTATTAGCAACCATTACTCCTGTGTTCCAATAGCACGGTGTGTTAGCTAATCCAAGTTTATCATTTTAAAAGGTTAATTGATCATTAGAAAACCCTTTTGCAATTATGTTAGCACAGCTGAAAACTGTTGTTCTGATTAAAGAAGCAATAAAACTGGGCTTCTTTAGACTAGTTGAGTATCTGGAGCATCAGCATTTGTGGGTTCATTTACGGGCTCAAAATGGCCAGAAACAAAGAACTTTCTTCTGAAACCTATTCTTGTTCTGAGAAATGAAGGATATTCCATGCAAGATTTTTCCAAGAAATGTAAAATCTTGTTCAACGCTGTGTACTACTCCCATTCACAGAACAGTGCATACTGGCCCTAACCAACATAGAAGAGGAGTGGGAGGCCCCCGGTGCACAACTGAGCAAGAGGACAAGTACATTAGGATGTCTAGTTTGTGAAACAGACGCCTCACAAGTCAATGGGCAGCTTCATTAAATAGTACCCACAAAACACCAGTCTCAATGTCAACAGTGAAGAGGCGACTTCGGGATGCTGTCCTTCTAGGCAGAGTTGCAAGGAAAAAGCCATCTCTCAGACTGGCCAATAAAAATAAAATATTAAGATGGGCAAAAGAACACAGACATAGGAAGATTGGAAAAAAGTGCCATGGACAGACGAATCTAAGTTTGAGGTGTTCGTGAGACGCAGAAAAAATGAAAAGATGCCAGAGGAGTGCTTGACGCCATCTGTAAAGCATGGTGGAGGCAATGTGGTGGTCTGAGGGTGCTTTGGTGGTGGTAAATTGGGAGATTTGTACATGGTAAAAGGGATCTTGAAGAAGGAAGGCTATCACTCCATTTTGCGACGCCATGCCATACCCTGTGGACGGCGCTTCATTGGAGCCAATTTCCTCCTACAACAGGACAATGACCCAAAGCACAGCTCCAAACTATGCAATAACTATTTAGGAAAGAAGCAGTCGGCTGGTATTTTGTCTATAATGGATGGAGTGGCCAGCACAGTCACCGGATCTCAACCCTATTGAGCTGTTGTGGGAGCAGCTTGACCGTAGAAGTGCCCATCAAGCCAATCCAACTTGTGGGAGGTACTTCAGCAAACATGGGGTGAAATCTCTTCAGATTACCTCAACAAATTGACAACTAGAATGCCAAAGGTCTGCAAGGCTGTAATTGCTGCAAATAGAGGATTTTTTTGACGAAAGCAAGGACAGAATTATTATTTAAAAAAAACGTTTAATCATTATTTATAAACTTGCCAACATCTTGACCATATTTCCTATTCATTTTGCAAATCATTTCATATATGTTTTCATGGAAAACAAGGACATTTCTAAGTGACCCCAAACTTTTGAACCATAGTGTTCCTAGATGATAGTAGCTGATCCTCTTCTCCTTCAGCCGGTGGAGGTCTTTATTTAATTCCTTATCATTTCTGCCAACTATATGAACAAGGTGAAATCAATTTCAATTCATGGTGGCAGAATGCACTGCTTTATTAAAGCAATTCAGAACCAACTTGTTGACATGTTTTGTTGCAGATTCAAAGCCAGCTTAATTTCTATGGCAGAATGTATCCATAATCATGATGTCACCGTCTTCCTCCTCTTCATCTGAAGAGGAGAGGCGAGAAGGATCGGAAGACCAAAATGCGGCGTGGTATGTGTTCATGATGAATATTTAAGTAAAAGAAAGTACTGAACACTGAACACTGAATACAAAAACAATAAACAAATAAAGACCATGAAGCTATCATAAGGACTGTACTGACACAAGCAACTAACATAGACAATCACCCACAAACAAACAGTGCAACCCAGGCTACCTAAGTATGATTCTCAATCAGAGACAACTAATGACACCTGCCTCTGATTGAGAACCATACTAGGCCGAAACATACAAATCCCCAAATCATAGAAAAATAAACAGACTGCCCACCCCAACTCACGCCCTGACCATACTAAATAAATACAAAACAAAGGAAAAAGGTCAGAACGTGACACATGAATGAATATGCATATTTGACAATAATTAACCTAGTCACCCATCAATCATGTCAAACCCCTCACTTCAAACAATTGTTTTAAAGAAATCCAAATAGCATATATATTATATAAAAAACATCTGAATTTAAGTAAACATTAAATAACTTGTTAATCAATGCCACAAACCTGGGCCATCGATGAGCACCATATGTACTATCATTATCATTACTATCTGAGAGCACACAGATTCTTGTGCTTTTCTATTTTAGGAATTAGACCAGCACAAATAACATAATGTAAAACAGCATATTGGGATTTTGGTGGGTGGAGATACGAATTCAAAAACCGGATGCACAAGGTAGGTTTTACATAAAATTCTAGGTCAACTCCAGCAGAATGAGAAACACACTTAGACTCAGTAAGCAGCACATTTACCACTGCTTTCCCTCTGAACCCCGTAACAAGCAGGAAGACAGCATTACACAGGTGAAAAAAAGGTTGCAAAACCAGTACAAGAACACCTGGTCCTAGTTCCACCATATAAGTGAGCTAGCTAGTTAACTAGCAAGTTGGTTTATAAAGGCCAAAGAAAGGCCAAAGAAAGCTAAACATGTTTTATGAACTTCTCATGCATTTAAATGACTAGACAAATATACAGCTAATGTTGCTATCTAGAGAGGCTAATGTCAAATATTTTTTACAACTAAACCAAGATAGACCATAGCCTGTTTTTTCCGATGGGAACAAATGAGTCATAGCAGGAAGAACAAGCAAGGAGGTGGGCAGAGCCAAGCACATACTAATCAAATCAAATTTTATTTGTCACATACACATGGTTAGCAGATGTTAATGCGAGTGTAGCGAAATGCTTGTGCTTCTAGTTCCGACAATGCAGTAATAACCAACAAGTAATCTAACTAACAATTCCAAAACTACTGTCTTATACACAGTGTAAGGGGATAAAGAATATGTACATAAGGATATATGAATGAGTGATGGTACGGAGCAGCATAGGCAAGATACAGTAGATGGTATCGAGTACAGTATATATATATATGAGATGAGTATGTAAACAAAGTGGCATAGTTAAAGTGGCTAGTGATACATGTATTACATAAGGATGCAGTCGATGATATAGAGTACAGTATATACGTATGCAAATTAGATGAATAATGTAGGGTTAGTAACATTATATACGGTAGCATTGTTTAAAGTGGCTAGTGATATATTTACATCATTTCCCATCATTAAAGTGGCTGGAGTTGAGTCAGTGTCAGTGTCAGTGTGTTGGCAGCAGCCACTCAATGTTAGTGGTGGCTGTTTAACAGTCTGATGGCCTTGAGATAGAAGCTGTTTTTTAGTCTCTCGGTCCCAGCTTTGATGCACCTGTACTGACCTCGCCTTCTGGATGATAGCGGGGTGAACAGGCAGTGGGATCGTATTGGCGCATTCTAGCATATTTCCGTTAGGGAACGCTTCCTCTGTGAAGTGTGTATGTGGCAATAACTCAATTCGCCTTTGCACTCCTAAACAACTCGATTTTAAAAACATTTTGCAAAGGGGGAAGTCTACAAAACTTAGTCCACATTGTTCAAAACATATTCTAGTTTTGGGAACAGAAAACTCTATTGAGATCAAATGTGTCATTGATGAGAAAATGTGTGCAGAATGTCGGCTAAAATCCATCTCGTTCCATCTTCTCCCACTGCCTGCCATATTTGGTAGCGAGTGGAAACACCAAGCGGACACTTCACATTTATATATCTGGTGTAATATGTCTCATTGTTCTATTTGTACTAATGTTGCTACTTAGCTAACCATGTGGTACCTAGTTAGATATTTGTATTTAAAACTTGCCCAAGACAGTTCACAGAATTGCCCATTTAAAACAACTTTAGGCAATTTATTAATTACTGAATTTAGCTAACATTAGATAATGAATCCAGCTATTCTTACCTTTGCGTTGCTTCGGCAGTCTCGTCCAGATCATCTTGGCCCTGTAGTGATGTGAAGCTTCAGACAGGCATTTGTAGTTATGTATGATAGCCACATTAGCAGCCAATTAGGGTAAGCCTACATGAAACACAGCCTTTATTTGAAGTGTTTCTAAAATCTATAATGCATAAAATGAATAGTGGAAAAACGATTGGAAACATTTCCATGTTTGACCGTAGGTTTTATGGGTATTATGACTCATACTGTGAGGCTCAATAGACGGGATGGTTGTTTAGCAAAAAAAAGACGTGTGCGCAACCATCGGGCAAAACAGATGAGTTTGGCTTAGATTGTTGACAACATGTAAGCTATTTTTCATCTCCAATGTTTATTGAACATAAATACATTTGCACACTGACCACTTGTTGTCTCTCAAATACATCGTTAGTTGTTGGTTAGCTAGCAGGCGATTGAGAATCAGTCCAGCCAGCAATCGTGTATTGGTTCATTTTCATAATGGTGTTATTCCTCCAATGGAATGCCAGAAGTTTGATGGAGAATGGGCAAGAGTTCAACAAGTTTCTTAAGGAGTTACCAGCCAAACCTGATGTGATTTGTCTCTAGGAGACAGGGGTTAAACCTACTCTAGATTTTGTAATACAAGGTTTTGTTGCAGTCCGTAGAGGTAGGGTGGCAGGGGGTGCTACCTTTATAAAAGTGGTGGATCTCATATAGGAATGTGGGAGAGGGAGTTGAACAGGAGCATGTCGTGGAAGAGGTGTGGTTGGGAGGGGGAAATATGGTAATAGTGAACTTTTACGACATGTGTAAGAGACGAGAGTTGATGGGAGTGTAGAAGGTCAAGATAGGAGATGGGTAATGTGGTGTGGGGATTTTAATGCTCATAGTACACTCTGGGGAGGGTTACAGACTGATGTAAATGGACAAGTGTTGGAGGAAATATTGGATGAGAAAGGGCTTGTGAGTCTTAATGACGGCTGGGTAATCAGGATTGACCCAGTAACTGGAAATGAATCTGCTCTGGATCTTACTCTGATCTCAAGTTGAATGGCAGGCAGATGAAGTTGGGAGGTTTAGTAGAAATCTACAGGGGGTAGTGATCACTATCCCATCATGTTACTGTAGGATTGAGGGTGGAGAGATGGGTTGAAGAGATGGATGTTTGGGAAAGCGGAGTATGTTTCAGGAGTTGACTGAACAGGAGCTGTCTCAGGTTGATCTCAGTTCAGATATAGAAAGAGTGAGTGATGGAGTAAGAGGAGCAATAGTAGGGGCTGCAAGGCAGGTGATTCCTACAGTATGGGTACAAGGGGGAGAAGGAACAAAGAAGACGATTCCTATGGGTACAGGGCAGTGATCATCAACTAGATTCAGTCGTGGGACGTTTTCTTTCTTGAGAGGATGGTCAGGGGACCGAAACATAATTAAAATACATTTATAGACTAAAAATGTACCGCAAGAAGCCCAAATAGATATATTTGACGAAAGAATAATAATTTCAAACCTTGCTTACATCTGTATATGATCACATACAGTATTTCTCGCTAATTTGCGTCGTAATACTTTGGAACAGATTTCCACAAATAGAATCAATTGGAGCTGAATTGCTGATGATTTTACAGTCTGTTATGTCCAACAACTTTGTTCTGCTTAGAAAACGTGGGGGGCCAAATAAAATCAAATGCAGGCCAAATCCAGCCCGTGTGCCACCAGTTGGGGAACCCTGGTATAGGGCGATAAAAAAAATCCAAGATGGCGTAGCAGTGAAGACGTGTTTTGTTCATCCTCTCGTGTACTTTTGTATTTTTTGTATATATTTCAAAAAATAATTCTCAATCTCTTTTCGATTTTTAATTTGATTTTACCTTCCGGTAACCTGCCTCACCCAATGTGATACGGAATCGCTATTATTTTTAACTTTAGAACACATTCAAGAACCCCCAGAAGCTAACCAGCTAATTAGCTACAAGCTATTTAGTCAATGTTAGCCACTGCTAGTGGCTTTTACCTTCTGCACAGATACCAGCCCTGTTCTTAGCCTGGATATTACTCGCCAATCTACCAGTATCAGACTGTCTCTCCACAACAACGCCGGATTCCTGCCGTAATCCCTGGGCCACTACTTCTAATCTTCACAGCTAGCTCGCACCCTCCGTGGCACCCAGTACCGAAGCTATCCCTGAGGCCCACCTCCCGCCTACTCAGCTGTTCACCCGAACCCCACTCATACACGGCCTTTCCACCGGATCACCGCTGCTACCGATTGCCTATAGTGGCTAATGCCACTGCCACGAAGCTAGCACCAGTTATCCGTAAGCCAGGCACATCTCCCGGCTAGCAAACAAAATTCTACAATACCTCTTTCGCCATCTAGCTTGGATTCTCTATCGACACGGCACCCCGCCGCACCACCACGTCTTGTCTGCCGATGAATACTCCATCCGCTGTGCCTTCAACCGGCCTCCGTCTGAGCAGACCCCCCTACCACCCCTGGGCTACTAACTTTAAACGCTGTGTCGCCCGAGTGCTAGCGTAGTGGCGGTTTTCCTGTTCCATCTACTGCTGCCCCCTGGACACTATGATCACTTGGCTACATAGCTGATGCCTGCTGGACTGTCCATTAATCACGGTACACCATTCTGCTTATTTATGTTTTATCAGTCGGCCCCAGCCGCGAACTCAGGCTCTGTGTGTAGTTACTCCGACCCTAGTCTAGCCTAGTCATCACCATTTTACCTGCTGTTGTTGTGTTAGCTGACTAGCTGTTGTTGTCTCACCTGCTGTTTTAGCTTGCTCTCCCAATCAACACCTGTGATTACTTTATGCCTCGCTGTATGTCTCTCTCAAATATCAATATGCCTTGTATACTGTTGTTCAGGTTAGTTATCATTGTTTTAGTTTACAATGGAGCCCCTAGTTCCACTCCACATACCTCCGATACCTCCTTTGTCCCACCTCCCACACATGCGGTGACCTCACCCATTATAACCAGCATGTCCAGAGATACAACCTCTCTTATCATCACCCAGTGCCTGGGCTTACCTCCGCTGTACCCGCACCCCACCATACCACTGTCTGCACATTATGCCCTGAATATATTCTCCCACGCCCATAAATCTGCTCCTTTTATTCCTTGTCCCCAACGCTCTAGGTGACCAGTTTTGATAGCCTTTAGCCGCACCCTCATCCTACTCCTCCTCTGTTCCTCGGGTGATGTGGAGGTAAGCCCAGGCCGTGCATGTCCCCAGGCACCTGCATTTGTTGACTTCTGTGATCGAAAAAGCCTTGGTTTCATGCATGTCGACATCAGAAGCCTCCTCCCTAAGTTTGTTTTACTCACTGCTTTAGCACATGTCCTTGCCGTGTCAGGGCTCTAACTCCTCTAGCTCCACAATGAAATAGGGTGCAGGCCAGGCAGCAGGCTGTTAGCCAGCCTGCCAGCACAGTGGAGTCTGCCACTAGCACTGTCAGTGTAGTCAGCTCAGCTATCACCATTGAGACCGTGTCTGTGCCTCGACCTAGGTTGGGCAAAACTAAACATGGCGGTGTTCGCCTTAGCAATCTCACTGGGATAAAGACCACCTCCATTCCAGTCATTACTGAAAGAGATCATGATACCTCACATCTCAAAATAGGGCTACTTAATGTTAGATCCCTTACTTCAAAGGCAATTATAGTCAATGAACTAATCACTGATCATAATCTTGATGTGATTGGCCTGACTGAAACATGGCTTAAGCCTGATGAATTTACTGTTTTAAATGAGGCCTCACCTCCTGGCTACACTAGTGACCATATCCCCCGTGCATCCCGCAAAGGCGGAGGTGTTTCTAACATTTACGATAGCAAATTTCAATTTACAAAAAAAAAATGACGTATTCGTCTTTTGAGCTTCTAGTCATGAAATCTATGCAGCCTACTCAATCACTTTTTATAGCTACTGTTTACAGGCCTCCTGGGCCATATACAGCGTTTCTCACTGAGTTCCCTGAATTCCTATCGGACCTTGTAGTCATAGCAGATAATATTCTAATCTTTGGTGACTTTAATATTCACATGGAAAAGTCCACAGACCCACTCCAAAAGGCTTTCGGAGCCATCATCGGCTCAGTGGGTTTTGTCCAACATGTCTCTGGACCCACTCACTGTCACAGTCATACGCTGGACCTAGTTTTGTCCCATGGAATAAATGTTGTGGATCTTAATGTTTTTCCTCATAATCCTGGACTATCGGACCACCATTTTATTATGTTTGCAATTGCAACAAATAATCTGCTCAGACCCCAACCAAGGACCATCAAAAGTCGTGCTATAAATTCACAGACAACACAAAGATTCCTTGATGCCCTTCCAAACTCCCTCTGCCTACCCAAGGACGCCAGAGGACAAAAATCAGTTAACCATCTAACTGAGGATCTCAATTTAATCTTGCGCAATACCCTAGATGCAGTTGCACCCCTAAAAACTAAAAACATTTCTCATAAGATACTAGCTCCCTGGTACACAGAAAATACCCGAGCTCTGATGCAAGCTTCCAGAAAATTGGAACGGAAATGGCGCCACACCAAACTGGAAGTCTTCCGACTAGCTTGGAAAGACGGTACCGTGCAGTACCGAAGAGCCCTGCTCGATCATCCTATTTTTCTAACTTAATTGAGGAAAATAAGAACAATCCGAAATTCCTTTTTGATACTGTCGCAAAGCTAACTAAAAAGCAGCATTTCCCAAGAGAGGATGACTTTCACTTTAGCAGTGATAAATTCATGAACTTCTTTGAGGAAAAGATTATGATTATTAGAAAGCAAATTACGGACTCCTCTTTAAACCTGCGTATTCCTCCAAACCTCAGTTGTCCTGAGTCTGCACAACTCTGCCAGGACCTAGGATCAAGAGAGACGCTCAAGTGTTTTAGTACTATATCTCTTGACACAATGATGAAAATAATCATGGCCTCTAAACCTTCAAGCTGCATACTGGACCCTATTCCAACTAAACTACTGAAAGAGCTGCTTCCTGTGCTTGGCCCTCCTATGTTGAACATAATAAATGGCTCTCTATCCACTGGATGTGTACCAAACTCACTAAAAGTGGCAGTAATAAAGCCTCTCTTGAAAAAGCCAAACCTTGACACAGAAAATATAAAAAACTATCGGCCTATATCGAATCTTCCATTCCTCTCAAAAATTTTAGAGAAGGCTGTTGCGCAGCAACTCACTGCTTTCCTGAAGACAAACAATTTATACGAAATGCTTCAGTCTGGTTTTAGACCCCATCATAGCACTGAGACGGCACTTGTGAAGGTGGTAAATGACATTTTAATGGCATCGGACCGAGGCTCTGCATCTGTCCTCGTGCTCCTAGACCTTAGTGCTGCTTTTGATACCATCGATCACCACATTCTTTTGGAGAGATTGGAAACCCAAATTGGTCTACACGGACATGTTCTGGCCTGGTTTAGATCTTATCTGTCGGAAAGATATCAGTTTGTCTCTGTGAATGGTTTGTCCTCTGACAAATCAACTGTAAATTTCGGTGTTCCTCAAGGTTCCGTTTTAGGACCACTATTGTTTTCACTATACATTTTACCTCTTGGGGATGTTATTCGAAAACATAATGTTAACTTTCACTGCTATGCAGATGACACACAGCTGTACATTTCAATGAAACATGGTGAAGCCCCAAAATTGCACTCGCTAGAAGCATGTGTTTCAGACATAAGGAAGTGGATGGCTGCAAACTTTCTACCATTAAACTCGGACAAAACAGAGATGCTTGTTCTAGGTCCCAAGAAACAAAGAGATCTTCTGTTAAATCTGACAATTAATCTTAATGGTTGTACAGTCGTCCCAAATAAAACTGTGAAGGACCTCAGCGTTACTCTGGACCCTGATCGCTCTTTTGAAGAACATATCAAGACCATTTCGAGGACAGCTTTTTTCCATCTACGTAATATTGCAAAAATCAGAAACTTTCTGTCCAAAAATTATGCAGAAAAATTAATTCATGCTTTTGTCACTTCTAGGTTAGACTACTGCAATGCTCTACTTCCCGGCTACCCGGATAAAGCACTAAATAAACTTCAGTTAGTGCTAAATACGGCTGCTAGAATCCTGACTAGAACCAAAAAATTTGATCATATTACTCCAGTGCTAGCCTCTCTACACTGGCTTCCTGTCAAAGCAAGGGCTGATTTTAAAGGTTTTACTGCTAACCTACAAAGCATTACATGGGCTTGCTCCTACCTATCTCTCTGATTTGGTCCTGCCGTACATACCTACACGTACGCTACAGTCACAAGACGCAGGCCTCCTAATTGTCCCTATAATTTCTAAGCAAACAGCTGGAGGCAGGGCTTTCTCCTATAGAGCTCCATTTTTTATGGAACGGTCTGCCTACCCATGTCAGAGAAGCAAACTCAGTCTCAACCTTTAAGTCTTTAATGAAGACTCATCTCTTCAGTGGGTCATATGATTGAGTGTAGTCTGGCCCAGGAGTGAGAAGGTGAACGGAAAGGCTCTGGAGCAACGAACCGCCCTTGCTGTCTCTGCCTGGCCGGTTCCCCTCTTTCCACTGGGATTCTCTGCCTCTAACCCTATTACAGGGGCTGAGTCACTGGCTTACTGGGGCTCTCTCATGCCGTCCCTGCAGGGGGTGCGTCACCAGAGTGGGTTGATTCACTGTTGTGGTCATCCTGTCTGGGTTGCCCCCCCCCCACTTGGGCTGTGCCGTGGCGGAGATCTTTGTGGGCTATACTCAGCTTTGTCTCAGGATGGTAAGTTGGTGGTTGAAGATATCCCTCTAGTGGTGTGGGGGCTGTGCTTTGGCAAAGTGGGTGGGGTTATATCCTTCCTGTTTGGCCCTGTCTGGGGGTGTCCTCGGATGGGGCCACAGTGTCTCCTGTCCCCTCCTGTCTCAGCCTCCAGTATTTATGCTTCAGTAGTTTGTGTCGGGGGGCTGGGGTCAGTTTTTTATATCTGGAGTACTTCTCCTGTCCTATTCGGTGTCCTGTGTGAATCTAAGTGTGCGTTCTCTAATTCTCTCCTCTCTCGGAGGACCTGAGCCCTGAGCCCTAGGACCATGCCCCAGGACTACCTGACATGATGACTCCTTGCTGTCCCCAGTCCACCTGGCCATGCTGCTGCTCCAGTTTAAACTGTTCTGCCTTACTATTATTCGACCATGCTGGTCATTTATGAACATTTGAACATCTTGGCCATGTTCTGTTATAATCTCCACCCGGCACAGCCAGAAGAGGACTGGCCACCCCACATATGCTCTCTCTAATTCTCTCTTTCTTTCTCTCTCTCTGAGGACCTGAGCCCTAGGACCGTGCCCCAGGACTACCTGACATGATGACACCTTGCTGTCCCTGGTCCACCTGCCTGTGCTGCTGCTCCAGTTTAAACTGTTCTGCCTTGTTATTATTCGACCATGCTGGTCATTTATGAACATTTGAACATCTTGGCCATGTTCGGTTATAATCTCCACACGGCACAGCCAGAAGAGGACTGGCCACCCCACATAGCCTGGTTCCTCTCTAGGTTTCTTCCTAGGTTTTGGCCTTTCTAGGGAGTTTTTCCTAGCCACCGTGCTTCTACACCTGCATTGCTTGCTGTTTGGGGTTTTAGGCTGGGTTTCTGTACAGCACTTTGAGATATCAGCTGATGTACGAAGGGCTATATAAATACATTTGATTTGATTTGATTTTGATTTGGTGTCTGAATCCTGGCTTAGGAAGTCCACCAAAAATTCTGAGATTTCCATACCCAACTATAACATTTTCCGTCAAGATAGAACTGCCAAAGGAGGAGGAGTTACAATATACTGCAGAGATAGCCTGCAAAGTTCTGTCATACTTTCCAGGTCTATGCCCAAACAGTTCGAACTTCTCATTTTAAAAATTAATCTGAGATCCCCAAGGATTGGAAAGCTGCCACGGTCATCCCCCTCTTCAAAGGGGGAGACACCCTAGACCCAAACTGTTACAGACCTATATCCATCCTGCCCTACCAATCTAAGGTCTTCGAAAGCCAAGTCAACAAACAGATCACTGACCATCTCGAATCCCACCGTACCTTCTCTGCTGTGCAATCCGGTTTCCGAGCCAGTCACGGGTACACCTCAGCCACGCTCAAGGTACTAAACAATATCATAACCGCCATCGATAAAAGACAGTACTGTGCAGCAGTCTTCATCAATCTGGCTTTCGACTCTGTCAATCACCATATTCTTATCGGCAGACTCAGTAGCCTCGGTTTTTCTAATAACTGTCTTGCCTGGTTCACCAACTACTTTGCAAACAGAGTGCAGTGTGTCAAATCGGAGGGCATGTTGTCCGGTCCTCTGGCAGTCTCTATGGGGGTACCACAGGGTTCAATTCTCGGGCCGACTCTTTTCTCTGTATATATCAATGATGTTGCTCTTGATGCGGGCGATTCCCTGATCCCCCTCCATGCAGACGACACCATTCTGTATACTTCTGACCCTTCCTTGGACACTGTGCTATCTAACCTCCAAACGAGCTTCAATGCCATACAACACTCCTTCCGTGGCCTCCAACTGCTCTTAAACGCTAGTAAAACCAAATGCATGCTTTTCAACCGTTCCCTGCCTGCACCCGCACGCCTGACTAGCATCACCACCCTGGATGGTTCCGATTTAGAATATGTGGACATCTATAAGTACCTAGGTGTCTGGCTGGACTGCAAACTCTCCTTCCAGACTCATATGAAACATCTCCAATTCAAAATCAAATCTTGAGTCGGCGTTCTATTTCGCAACAAAGCCTCCTTCACTCACGCCGCCAAACTTAGTCAGTTTTACTAGGGTATCCTACCGATCCTCGACGGCGATGTCATCTACAAAATAGCTTCCAATACTCTACTCAGCAAACTGGATGCAGTTTATCACAGTGCCATCCGTTTTGTTACTAAAGCACCGTATACCACCCACCACTGCGACCTGTATGCTCTAGTCGGCTGGCCCTCGCTACATATTCGTCGCCAGACCCACTGGCTCCAGGTCATCTACAAGTCTATGCTATGTAAAGCTCCGCCTTATCTCAGTTCACTGGTCACAATGGCAACACCCACCCGTAGCACGTGCTCCAGAAGGTGTATCTCACTGATCATCCCTAAAGCCAAAACCTCATTTGGCCGCCTTTCCTACCAGTTCTCTGCAGGCTGTGACTGGAACGAATTGCAAAAATCGCTGAAGTTGGAGACTTTTATTTCCCTCACCAACTGTAAACATCTGCTATCTGAGCAGCTAACAGATCACTGCAGCTGTACATAGTCCATCGGTATATAGCCCACCCAATTTACCTACCTCATCCCCATACTGTTTTTATTTTATTGACTTTTCTGCTCTTTTGCACACCAGTATCTCTACCTGCACATGTTCATCTGATCATTTATCACTCCCGTGTTAATCTGCTAAATTGTAATTATTCACTCCTATGGCCTATTTATTGCCTACCTCCTCATGCCTTTTGCACACAATGTATATAGATTTTTTTTCCTACTATGCTATTGACTTGTTTATTGTTTACTCCATGTGTAACTCTGTGTTGTTGTCTGTTCACACTGCTATGCTTTATCTTGGCCAGGTCGCAGTTACAAATGAGAACTTGTTCTCAACTAGCCTACCTGGTTAAATAAAGGTGGAATAAAAATAAAAGAAATAAATAAGGAATAATGCAGTTCTATGGTCGACTGTAGAGTGTAGAGAAGCAGCAGTGAAGTGTAGGAACAGGGCTTTCAGAATGGTGAAAAGGTCCCATAATTACCAGCACCTGATACAGTATAAACAAGCACAAGTAGTAAGAAGGACCATTAGGTCAGCTAAGAGCCTGTACTGTTCTGTGGAAACAGACGGAAACAGACCAGACCACTCCTGTGGGAGATGATTAAGAGGATGAGTGGGGTCAGACAAGATAGGATCTCCCTGTGCTGAAAAGTGGCATGATTGTGAGAGATATGGAGAAGGCAGAGATTTTAGCCCAGGCATTTGTGAAGGTGCACAGCTCAAATAATGTGACATTAGGGGTGTCAGAAGAGAACATCCGGGGGTCCTGAATCAGAGAGATGGTAGGGGATGCATTGAATGCCCCTTTTACGTTGGCTGAGATGAAGAGAGCATTAGATAAAGTTGAGGTAACATACTTTTAAACTAGGCAAGTCAGTTAAGAACAAATTCTTATTTACAATGACGGCTTACCCTGGCGACGCTGTGCCAATTGTACGCCGCCCTAATATCTCCTGGGAAGGATGAGATGTGTTACAGCATGATGGCTCATCTCAGTGGAACTGCAATGGGGAAAGTATTGGGTCTTTACAATAAGGTGGGGGAGGAAGAGAAACTGCCTGGAAGTTGGAAGCAGGAGGTAGTGATGCCGATATGGAAACCTGGGAAAGACCCTATTAGCCCTTCATGCTATAGGCCGATAGCGTTAACATCTGATGTATGTAACCTTATGGAAAGGATGATAACGGAAAGGCTGACTTACTTTCTGGAGAGTAGAGGACTAATGTCACCAGCTCAAACTGGGTTCAAGAAAGGCAGGGGAACCATGAATCCTGTACTGTGCCTTGAGTCAGTCAAACGGAAGGCACAGGAAAATAAGGAGGTGATGGTAGCCGTTTTCTTTAATGTAGAGATGGCCTATGATATGATGTGGAGGGCAGGCCTACTTATCAAGCTGAATATCATGGGGGTTGGAGGAAGGGCTTTTAACTGGATAAAGGATTTTATTTTTGGGCGATCATTATAAGTGATGGTGGGGAGCTCTATGTCAGAAAGATATGAAGTAGATAAAGGTACCCCCCAGGGAAGTGTCATTAGTCCTTTATTGTTCTCCATTATGATTGACGATATATTCTGCCAGGTGAGACCCGATATTGGGCGGTCATTGTTTGCGGATGACGGGGCACTGTGAAAGAGACAGACATTTTCCCCATGCAACAAGGAGAGTTCAAGAAGTGATCAGTAAATTTGAGTCCCTCAGGTGGGGCTACAAGTTCTCAGTTGAGAAAACAGACTGTTTTGTTTTTAGAAAAACTGTTGGGGAGGAAGCTGTATGGAAGGAATCTGGAGAGGGAGGGAGTGTTTGGTTCCTGGGGTTCTGGTTTGACACTCGAATGACGGGCGGACCATATTAGTGTCAGAGTAGTTGTCAAAAGAAAGAAAATGTGAATGTGATGCGTTCTTTGTCTGGAATGGAGTGTGGGGCAGATAGAATGCCATTGAAAATGCTATATATATATACAGTATATATAGCGCTGTTAAGGTCATCACTAGATTAGGGAAGGGACGGAAATGTTTATTCCATTTTAATAACCAATTTCTGTGTTCTAGTCATGTGCTTTTCTAATAAACAATTTCTGTCTTCATGCAAGTGACTGATAGTGAGGATTCGTTTTATCTCAGTTTCTAGGTCTCAGCTTAAAGAAGAAGCCTCGTCAGTTATTGGTCTGTCACATGCATGACCCACACATGCATGGTCACATGAAGGAAACAAACGTTAAGGATGAATGATGTATAAGAGAAAACATGCAAATATAACTTGTCTGTATATAAGAGAACTAACAGTACTGCCCCGGGTAGAGATCCTGATTGACATGTGTACTTGGTGCATTGAGTTGGTTGGAACCTTTTCAGCACGCTGATAATAAACAATGATTAATTTGAGATAGACGTAGTGTCCCTGTGTAGAATTTCCACAACAGTAGCATATGGATCAGCAGCTCAGACATACATAAAAAAAAAAAAACTCTAGATGTAATCCAGACCCAAGCCCTAAGAATATGTTGTGGATCAATCAGGACCTCCCCAGTGACAGCAAAGCAGGTAGAGTTGGGAGAGATGCCGGTAAAGTTAAGAATACAACAACTAACCTATTGGGTAAATCTACAAGGACATAAGGTTACAAATTACTCCTAGATTGCGGAAAACATGAACAAAATCTGAATACAAGTTTTGGGTGGATAGGCAATGGCATAATGAGAGAGATGGGTTTGTTTGTGAAGGAGTTTACCCCCTCAGTGGTTCTTCCTGCTATCCCACCTGGGTTGCTCCCTCAGCCAGTGATATATCTAGGGTTGCTTGAGAGGGTAAGAACTGTTGAGGAGTGTATTCAGTTGTAAGTGAACATTTAAGAACACAGTACTATGCTTTATTGAATACAGTGCCTTTTGGAAAGTATTCAGACCACTTGACTTTTTCCACTTTGTTACATTACAACCTTATTCTAAAATCTACAAGAAAAAAATATATTTAACCCTTCGACACACAATACCCCATAATGACAAAACAAAAACAGTTTAAAAAAACATTTGTGCAAATGTGTTAAAAAAACAGAAATACCTTATTTACAAGTATTTAGACCCTTTGCTATGAGACTCAAATGTATTCTTGAGATGTTTTTACAACTTGATTGGAGTCCACCTGTGGTAAATTCAACTGATTGGACATCAGTTGATGTCCCGCAGTTGACAGTGCATGTCAGTGCATGTCAGAGCAAAAACCAAGCCATGAGGTCAAAGGAATTGTCCGTCGAGCTCCTAGACAGGATAGTGTCGAGGCACAGATCTGGGGAAGGGTATTAAAAAAATGTCTGTAGCACTGAAGGTCCCCAAGAACACAGTGACCTCCATCATTCTTAAATGGAAGAAGTTTGAAACCACCAAGACTCTTCATAGAGCTGACCACTAATCCAAACTGAGAAATCAGGGGAAAAGGGCCTTGGTCATGGAGGTGACCAAGAACCCGATGGTCACTCTGACAGAGCATCTCCTAGCTCTGTGGAGATAGAACCTTCCAGAAGGACAACCTTCTCTGCAACACTCCACCAATCAGGCCTTTATGATAGAGTCACCAGGAAGCCACTCCTCAGTAAATGGCACATGGCAGCCAGCTTGGAGTTTGCCAAAAGGCACCTAAAGGACTCACAGAACATGAGAAACAAGATTCTCTGGTCTGATGAAACCAATATTGAACTCTTTGGCCTGAATGCCAAGCGTCATGTCTGGAGGAAACCTGCCACCATCCCTACGGTGAAGCATGATGGTGGCAGAATCATGCTGTGGGAATGTTTTTCAGTGGCAGGGAATGGGAGACCAGTCAGTATCGAGGAGAAGATGAACGGAGGAAAGTACAGAGAGAGATCCTTGATGAAAACCTGCTCCAGAGCGCTTAGGACCGCAGACCACCTACCAACAGGACAACAACCCTAAGCGCAGAGCCAAGACAAAGCAGGAGTGGCTTCGGGACAAGTCTCTGAATGTCCTTGAGTGGCCCAGCCAGAGCCCAGACCTGAACCCGATTATACATCTCTGGAGAGACCTGAAAATATGTAGCTGTGCAGAGACACTCCCCATCCAACCTGACAGAGCTTAAGAGTATCTGCAGAGAAGAATGGGAGAAACTCCCCAAATACAGGTGTGCCAAGCTTGTAGCGTCATACCCAAGAAGACTCGAGGCCGTAATCACTGCCAAAGGTAAAGGGTCTGAATACTTATGTAATTAAAAAATAAAAATAAGTTTTATTAATGTGCAAACATTTCTAAAAACCTGTTTTTGGTTTGTCATTATTCAATAGTGTGTAGATTGAGGGGAAAAAAATATTTAATACATTTTAGAAGTCTAATGTAACAAAATGTGGAAAAAGTCCAGGGGTCTGAACATTTTCTGAATGCACAGATGGATCTAAGGACCCTAAACCAGGGAGGACAGGTGCAGCTTTAATGTTCCTGAGTTTAAGGTGGAAGTGATAAAAAGAGCAATGGTTAATTTATCTTTTTACACAAAGGAGTTGTTGGCCATACTGCCTAGTTAAATAAAAGTTAAATCAAAAAATACTCTTGGCTGAGTGGGTGGAGGAGGTGAGGCCAGGCAGAGTAGTCATCTCTGAGAATTTGTTATTAGATTTAAGGAGTAAAGGGGTTGAAGATCCAAGGTTACGTGAAGTGCTGGGGAAAACTTCAGGGGATGTAGTATTTAATTATGTATTTCGTTTCCTTAGGGAGATGAGAATATAGGATAGGATTTAGACCTTCTCTTTCTCTGGTCCACACTCCACTTCAGTTGGTGGCAGTAAAACATCTTAAAGTTGGTTGATAACCACCATATATAATCTACAGAACAAAAAGAAGGCACAGCGCTTCAAAAACTGAGGCATGGAAGAAGAAGGGGGAGCAATGGCAGAAGCACTGTTGGATTGTTGGCGCAAGTGAAGACAGAGGATATGAGTGGAATACTGTCACATCTAATGGAGCTAAAAGGCCAAAAGTTGTTCATCAAGATAAGCCTCGGTATGAAAATGAGATTGAATTAGATTTATTTAACCAACTGAGGTACTCAAAGCACTTCACATAGTGCGAGGAAAAAAAACAATCACTTCACCCGCCTCCAACGTGCACCACCCACCTGAGTGATGCCCAGCGACCATTTTTATGCCGCAATGCGCACCACCCATCAGGTGAGGAGTGATATGCCAATAAGAAATGAGGGGGGTGATTAATGCCTCATGTGTTGTTGGAGTGTGATTCATGAACAAAGATGTTTTTGGGGGAAACCTGTTTGCAATCACAAAGATGGAAGGAAGCCTTGGGAGAAGTGGAGTCAGACAGAGTGACCAGGAGTGTTGATTTCATGAACAAAGATGGAAGGAAGCCTTGGGAGAAGTGGAGTCAGACAGAGTGACCAGGAGTGTTGATTTCATGAACAAAGATGGAAGGAAGCCTTGGGAGAAGTGGAGTCAGACAGAGTGACCAGGAGTGTTGATTTCATGAACAAAGATGGAAGGAAGCCTTGGGAGAAGTGGAGTCAGACAGAGTGACCAGGAGTGTTGATTTCATCTGTCAAAAGAACAAAAGGTGAAAGCACCGTGCAAATCATTGACGCATGAAGTGGAAAGCTATGATTATCTGAATAGGGCACCGATAAAATGTGTCATATCAGGTGTCTCTGTGGATATTGAGGCTTCATGGTTTAAAAATGAACATGCCAGGAATATTTGATTTACTTAAATCACACTGTGAATGGACTGTAAGAGGACATTTTTTCTGTGTTATGGGTGTTTGACAAAGAATTTCTCCCGACCCATGTAAAGCTGGGATATATGAGAAGCACACGGCAGCAGAGCGGATAACGGCTGGCTAGCCAAAGGGACTTGGAATTCTGGAGACGGACCTTCCCAGCAGGATCGTGTGGCAGATGGTTGGAAATGTCAGCGAGTAGTGCGGACAAAGTGGAGGAAATAGAGAAAAGGTTGGAGAAGCAACAGCTGGAATGCAAACAATATGGGTAACAGTTCTGATGATATGGAGTGGGAGGAAGAGAGTCAAGGATCTGAATGGAATCTAGTGGAAAGACATAGGACGTAGAGATCATGATACTGAAAGACATAGGAAGTAGAGAGATCATGATACTGAAAGACATAGGACGTAGAGATCATGATACTGAAAGACATAGGAAGTAGAGAGATCATGATACTGAAAGACATAGGAAGTAGAGATCATGATACTGAAAGACATAGGAAGTAGAGAGATCATGATACTGAAAGACATAGGAAGTAGAGATCATGATACTGAAAGACATAGGAAGTAGAGGTCATGATACTGAAAGACATAGGAAGTAGAGGTCATGATACTGAAAGACATAGGAAGTAGAGAGATCATGATACTGAAAGACATAGGAAGTAGAGATCATGATACTGAAAGACATAGGAAGTAGAGGTCATGATACTGAAAGACATAGGAAGTAGAGATCATGATACTGAAAGACAGGAAGTAGAGATCATGATACTGAAAGACATAGGAAGTAGAGGTCATGATACTGAAAGACATAGGAAGTAGAGGTCATGATACTGAAAGACAGGAAGTAGAGGTCATGATACTGAAAGACATAGGAAGTAGAGGTCATGATACTGAAAGACATAGGAAGTAGAGAGATCATGATACTGAAAGACATAGGACGTAGAGATCATGATACTGAAAGACATAGGAAGTAGAGAGATCATGATACTGAAAGACATAGGAAGTAGAGATCATGATACTGAAAGACATAGGAAGTAGAGAGATCATGATACTGAAAGACATAGGAAGTAGAGATCATGATACTGAAAGACATAGGAAGTAGAGGTCATGATACTGAAAGACATAGGAAGTAGAGGTCATGATACTGAAAGACATAGGAAGTAGAGAGATCATGATACTGAAAGACATAGGAAGTAGAGATCATGATACTGAAAGACATAGGAAGTAGAGGTCATGATACTGAAAGACATAGGAAGTAGAGATCATGATACTGAAAGACAGGAAGTAGAGATCATGATACTGAAAGACATAGGAAGTAGAGGTCATGATACTGAAAGACATAGGAAGTAGAGGTCATGATACTGAAAGACAGGAAGTAGAGGTCATGATACTGAAAGACATAGGAAGTAGAGGTCATGATACTGAAAGACATAGGAAGTAGAGAGATCATGATACTGAAAGACATAGGAAGTAGAGATCATGATACTGAAAGACATAGGAAGTAGAGGTCATGATACTGAAAGACATAGGAAGTAGAGATCATGATACTGAAAGACAGGAAGTAGAGATCATGATACTGAAAGACATAGGAAGTAGAGGTCATGATACTGAAAGACATAGGAAGTAGAGGTCATGATACTGAAAGACAGGAAGTAGAGATCATGATACTGAAAGACATAGGAAGTAGAGATCATGATACTGAAAGACATAGGAAGTAGAGATCATGATACTGAAAGACATAGGAAGTAGAGGTCATGATACTGAAAGACATAGGAAGTAGAGATCATGCTACTGAAAGACATAGGAAGTAGAGGTCATGATACTGAAAGACATAGGAAGTAGAGATCATGCTACTGAAAGCAGTGGAGCGTCTAGTAAAAAAGCATTAAGAGGGCCAAAGTAGGAAGCAAGAGTAATAATGTGTTGGAGTGGAAAGTTGTAATTTACACCCTCTGGTTAACCAATGCCATAGAAAAAGAGATGGGTGAAGTCGAGCTAGCACGGTTAATTGGAAATGGTAGATTGCTAATATTTTGTGGTAGCCAGGCTCAGCAAGAGAAGATTGTGCAAATGGAAAAGCTTAATGGGAAGAAGATTAAAAGCCATGTCCCTGGGGCATATGCTAGATTGAGGGGAGTATTACAGGGGTCACAGCATCTATGTCCATAGATGATAGTAAATCAAATGTGAAGGGAGGCAGAGTGATTGAGGCCAAAAGGTTGATCAGTAGGAAAGAGTCACAGAAGTGAAAGCTTATCAGTGCTGTTGAGGTTTGAGAAGGTTTCTCCTGGGAAAGTAGATTTGATTCCTTAGTTTCAATGTCAGAGGATTTGTCCCATCTCCATTGCAGTGTTTAAATTGCCAAAGACGGGACATGTAGCTGTTCAGTGTGAAGGAAAGAAAAGACGTACCAAGTGTAGAGGGGAACATGATCGGGGTGAATGTGGAAGCAATGTGAAGGTTTAGTGTTGTAATTGTGGGGGAGAACATAGTGCGGCATTTGGTGGATTCTAGCTGCAGAGAGTGAGAGAGGCTCAGAGATGTAGAATCAGTCATAATGCATCATATTTAGAGGCTGTAAGGCAGATTGGTGGAACTACAGTGTGGACTGATGGAGCTTCCATGGCTGTTCCTTTGTGTGTTCAGAAATCTTGCGCTCATAAATATGCTGTGTCAAAGGACACTTTGATAGTGAATAAAGTGAATCATACCAATGAAAGCTATGACGTTGTCAACATCTTGGGTTGCAGAAAGCAGAAATGGCAGGTTGAAAGTTTTTGTGGATACGGCAATTTTTTTTTATTGGGGGTAAAAGATGTTTCTGTCAATGTGGTTGACATGTTGAATAATTCTGAGGGTGGATTGTTTCCATTATATACACTGACATTCGTTGGTCAGAGAAGCCAACAAAAAAAAGTAAGGGCAGAAAACCATTCAGTATCTGATGTGACCACCATTTCCCTCATGCAACATGACACATATCCTTCGCATAGAGTTGATCATGTTGTTGATTGTGGCCTGTGGAATGTTGTCACACTCCTCTTCAATGGCTGTGTGAAGTTGCTGGATATTGGTGGGAACTGGAACACGCTGTCATACACGTCGATCCATGTCTGGTGAGTATGCAGGCCATGGAAGAACTGGGACATATTCAGCTTCCAGGAATTGTGTACAGATCCTTGCGACATGGGGCCGTACATTATCATGCTGAAACAGTAGGTGATGGCGGCAGATTAATGGCATAACAATGGGTCTCCGGATTTCATCACAGTATCTATGTGCATTCAAACAGCCATCAATAAATTGCAAATGGTTTAGTTGTCAGTAGCTTATGCCTGCCCATAGCACAACCCCACCGCCACCATGGGGCACTCTGTTTACAACGCTGACATCAGCAAACACGACGCCATACACGCTGTCTGCCATCTGCCCAGTACAGTTGAAACCGGGATTCAACAGTGAAGAGCACACTTCCCCAGCATGCCAGTAGCGATTGCAGGTGAGCATTTTCCCACTGAAGTCAGTTACGACACCGAACTGCAGTCAGGTCAAGAACCTGGTGAGGACGACGTGCACACAGATGAGCTTCCCTGAGACGCTTTCTGACAGTTTGTGTAAACCCACCGTTTCATCAGCTGTCTGGTTGGCTGGTCTCAGACAATCCCGCAGGTGAAGAAGCCAGCTGTGGAGGTCCTGGCTGCCGTGGTTCCACGTGGTCTGCGTTGTATGGCCGGTTGGACATACTGCCAAATTCTCTTCTGGCAGTCAGCACCATATGGTAGATAAATTAGCAATAAATTACCTGGCATTACCTGGCAAATCTCCCTCAAAACTTCAGACATCTGTGGCATTGTTGTGTAAGCATAAGGTGCAGCTCTTTAATCAGCTTGTTGATTGATATGCCACACCTGTCAGGTGGATGGATTATCTTGGCCGAGGATAAATTCTCACTAAGAGGGAAGTAAACAAATGTGTACACAATATGTGAGAGAAATAAGCTTTTTGTGCACATGGACAATTTCTGGGATCTTTTATTTCAGCTCATGTAACATGGGACCAACACTTGCGTTTATATTTTTGTTTAGTGTATATACAGTGCCTTACGAAAGTATTCGGCCCCTTTACTTTCAGTGCAGCAAACTCTCTCCAGAAGTTCAGTGAGGATCTCTGAATGATCCAATGTTGACCTAAATGACTAATGATGATAAATACAATCCAACTGTGTGTAATCAAGTCTCCGTATAAATGCACCTGCACTGTGATAGTCTCAGAGGTCCGTTAAAAGCGCAGAGAGCATCAAGAAGAACAAGGAACACACCAGGCAGGTCCGAGATACTGTTGTGAAGAAGTTTAAAGCCGGATTTGGATACAAAAAGATTTCCCAAGCTTTAAACATCCCAAGGAGCACTGTGCAAGCGATAATGGAAGGAGTATCAGACCACTGCAAATCTACCAAGACCTGGCCGTCCCTCTAAACTTTCAGCTCATACAAGGAGAAGACTGATCAGAGATGCAGCCAAGAGGCCCATGATCACTCTGGATGAACTGCAGAGATCTACAGCTGAGGTGGGAGACTCTGTCCATAGGACAACAATCAGTCGTATATTGCACAAATCTGGTCTTTATATGGACGAGTGGCAAGAAGAAAGTCATTTCCTAAAGATATCCATAAAAAGTGTCGTTTAAAGTTTGCCACAAGCCACCTGGGAGACACACCAAACATGTGGAAGAAGGTGCTCTGGTCAGATGAAACCAAAATTGAACTTTTTGGCAACAATGCAACACGTTATGTTTGGCGTAAAAGCAACACAGCTCATCACCCTGAACACACCATCCCCACTGTCAAACATGGTGGTGGCAGCATCATGGTTTGGGCCTGCTTTTCTTCAGCAGGGACAGGGAAGATGGTTAAAATTGATGAGAAGATGGATGGAGCCAAATACAGGACCATTCTGGAAGAAAACCTGATGGAGTCTGCAAAAGACCTGAGACTGGGACGGAGATTTGTCTTCCAACAAGACAATGATCCAAAACATAAAGCAAAATCTACAATGGAATGGTTCAAAAATAAACATATCCAGGTGTTAGAATGGCCAAGTCAAAGTCCAGAACTGAATCCAATCGAGAATCTGTGGAAAGACCTGAAAACTGCTGTTCACAAATACTCTCCATCCAACCTCACTGAGATCGAGCTGTTTTGCAAGGAGGAATTGGAAAAAATGTCAGTCTTTCGATGTGCAAGACTGATAGAGACATACCCCAAGCGACTTACAGCTGTAATCGCAGCAAAAGGTGGCGCTACAAAGTATTAACTGCCCAATTTTTCAGTTTTTGATTTGTTAAAGAAGTTTGAAATATCCAATAAATGTCGTTCCACTTCATGATTGTGTCCCACTCGTTGTTGATTCTTCACAAAAAAATACAGTTTTATATCTTTATGTTTGAAGCCTGAAATGTGGCAAAGGTCGCAAAGTTCAAGGGGGCCGAATACTTTCGCAAGGCACTGTATATACACTATATATACACACACAAGTATTTGGACACCCCTTTAATTTAGTAGATTTGGTTATTTCAGCTACACCTTTTGCTGACCGGTGTATAAAATATAGCACACAGCCATGCAATCTCCATAGATAAACATTGGCAGTAAAATGGCCTTACTGACGAGTTCAGTGACTTTCAACCTGGCACCGTCATAAGATGCCACCTTTCCAACAAGTTAGTTTGTCAAATTTCTGTCCTGCTAGAGCTGCCCCGGTCAACTAAGTGCAGTTATTGTGAAGTGGAAAGGTCTAAGACCAACAATGGCTTGGCCGCGAAGTGGTAGACCGCACAAGCTCACAGAACAGGACCACCGAGTGCTGAAGTGAGTAAAAATCGTCTGTCCTCGGTTGCAACACTCACTACCGAGTTCCAAACTGCCTCTGGAAACAACACAATAACTGTTTGTCGGGAGCTTGTCGGGAGCTTCATGAAATGAGTTTCCATGACTGAGCAGCCAAACACAAGCCTAAGATCACCATGCGCAATGCCAAGTGTCGGCTGGAGTAGTGTAAAGCTCGCCGCCATTAGACTCTGGAGCAGTGGAAATGCATTCTCTGTAGTGATGAATCACGCTTCACCATCTGGCAGACTGACAGACTAATCCGGGTTTGGTAGATGCCTGGAGAATGCTACCTGCCCAAATACATAGTGCCAACTGTAAAGTTAGGTGGAGGAGGAATAATGGTCTGGGGCTGTTTTTCATAGTTTAGGGTAGGCCCCTGTTTCAATGAAGGGAAATCTTAATGCTACAGCATACAATGACATTATAGACGCGCTTCCGACTTCGTGGCAAGAGTTTGGGGAAGGCCCTTTCCTGCTTCCTGTTTCCTCATGACCCTGTGCACAAAGCGAGGTCCATACAGAAATGGTGTCTCAAGATATCTGTGGAAGACCTTGACTGGCCTGCACAGAGCCCCAATCTCAACCCCATTGAACACCTTTGGGATGAATTGGAACGCTGACTGCAAGCCAGGCCTAATCGCCCAACATCAGGGCCCGACCTCACTCATGCCCTTGTGGCTAAACCCGCAGCAATGTTCCAACATCTAGTGGAAAGCCTTCCCAAAAGACTGGAGGCTGTTATAGCAGAAAGGGGAGACCAACTCCATATTAATGCCCATGATTTTGGAATGAGATGTTCAATGAGCAGGTGTCCACATACTTTCCAAATGCACAGCTACATAAACAAAAGTATTTAGACCCCCTTCCCTTTTTCCAAATTGTATTACTTTACCAACTTAATCCATTTTAGAATAGTTTTACTCCCTCAACAATCTACACACAATACCCCATAATGACAAAGCAAAAACACATTTTTGCAAATTTATTAAAAATAAAAAACAAAGTATTCTCCCCATTTACTTGGTACTTTGTATAAGCACCTTTGGAAAGGATTACAGCCTTCTCTTTGGTATGATGCGATGATTCTCTGCAGATCCTCTTAAGCTTTGTCAGGTTGGATGGGGAGCGGTCGCTGCACAGCTATTTTCTGGTCTCTCCAGAGATGTTCGATCGGGTTCAAGTCCAGGTTCCAGCTGGGTCACTCAAGGACATTCAGAGACTTGTCCCCAAAGCCACTCCTGCATTGTCTCGGCTGTGTAGGGTCATTGTCTTCGTCAAGGATCTACACTTTGCTTCGTTTCTTTCCCTCGATCCTGACTAGTCTCCCAGTCCCTGCCACTGAAAAACATCCCGACAGCATGCTGTTGCCACCACCATGCTTCACCGTAGGGACGGTGCCAGGTTTCCTCCAGATATGACGCTTGGCATTCAGGCCAAAGAGTTCAATCTTGGTTTCATCTGACCAGAGAATCTGGTTTCTCATGGTCAGAGTCCTTTAGGTGCCTTTTGACAAACTCCAAGTAGGCTGTCATGTGCCTTTTACTGAGGAGTGGCTTCCGTCTGGCCACTCTACCATAAAGGCCAGGTTGGTGGAATGCTTCAGAGATGATTGTCCCTTCTGGAAGGTTCTCCCATCTCCACAGAGGAACTCTGCAGCTTTTTCAGAGTGACCATTGGGTTTTTGGTCACCTGCCTGGCCTTCTCCCCCGATTGCTCAGTTTGACAGCTCTAGGAAGAGTCTTGGTGGTTTCAAACTTCTTCCATTTAAGAATGATGGAGGCCACTGTGTTTTTGGGGACCTTCAATGCTGCAGACATTTTTTTGGTACCCTTCCCCCGATCTGTGCCTCTACACAATCAAGTGGACGGACAATTCCTTCGACCTCATAGCTTTGGTTTTTTGATCTGACATGCACTGTCAACTGTGGGACCTTTTATATAGACAGGTGTACGCCTTTCCAAATCATGTCCAATCAACTGAATTTACCACAGTCTCAAGGATGATAAATGGAAACAGAATGCACCTGAGCTCAATTTTGAGTCTCATAGCAAAGGGTCTGAATACTTATGTAAATTTGGTATTTCTGTTTTTAATTTCTAATACATTTGCAAACATTCTAAAAAATCTGTTTCGCTTTGTCATTATGGGGTGTAGATTAGGGGACTTTTTATTTTATTTAATCCACTGTAGAATTTGGCTGTAACATAACCACAGATCATAATCCAAAGGAATCTAGTTATTTTAGCATGACATCAAGTGAACGGAGTAGCCATGTTTATATTTTAAACCCCTTCAATCAAACAAACCAATGTCTTTATTGTCCCAATTGGGAAATGTGTTGTGCAGTCAGGGTTCAACAATAAAGGCAACATTTAAAAACAGTGACAACCATACAACAGATATACATCATGCGATTGGTTACAGTGTACGATCAATAAAAGGCGCAGTCATTGTGAAAACGTGCATCAATAAATATGCATGATTTATTTTCCTGTGTAGATGTAGAAAGTTTATGGCCTGTGGGATGAGTTCTTGGATCTATTGCTCTTGAATTTGGGAAGTTGAAAACAATGACCTGAAGGGACGAGCTCAAAATCGTCAATGCCCGGGTGATTAGGACAGTCTAGGATACTGTTAGCTCTCCTCATCACTTACTTCCTAAAACTTTCTAAGAGCTGTGTCTGCTGCACCCCGATGACCTTGCTGGCCACCCCTACCACTGTCTAGCCTGTTTTTGTTACAAACATTAAGATTGTCAAACCAGGCCACCGTCGAAAACATCCACACAGATTCAATAAAACTCCTGTAAAACAGTCATCATTGCCTTGCTGACAAAAGTTCCATCTTTCTCAGAAAGAAACCACACCGATCAAGACGGTTCTTGTGGAGTTCTCGGGAATTGTAGGTCTGTAAAATGTCATGACGAGAGAATATTATTGTACCATCTCTCTTGATCTCTGTTCTAGAATTCCAGAAGATTGCCATGGCGACAGTGATTGGGTTTGCCATCATGAGCTTCATCGGGTTCTTTGTCAAGCTCATCCACATCTTCAACAATAACATTGTGAAAGTAGGACCACACCTTCAACACTGCAGGACACACACACCAGGAGTCAGTTGGACAGTAGTCATTCAGTGCTGTATTGTGCACATTATTGGTAGAAAACAATTCAAGTTCAGTCCATTTGGCTTTTTAGGTTAGGTTAGGGTTTGGGTGATTTGACTACAGTGTTCTAAAGTGCACTAATGCTACCTGTCTACAAGATCCACATATATGATTCATTTGTTATCAAGATATAATAATAATAATAATATAATAATAATATATGCCATTTAGCAGACGCTTTTATCCAAAGCGACTTACAGTCATGTGTGCATACATTCTACGTATGGGTGGTCCCGGGAACCGAACCCACTACCCTGGCGTTACAAGCGCCATGCTCTACCAACTGAGCTACAGAAGGACCACAAGATATGTGCATAGATGCATGTAGATCTGCGATAATATCAAACTATGTTTTGCAGTTCTATTTGATTTGATGGAATGCGTGAAACACACTATTTTAAATCATAAGGCATATAGCATTTCTGCCACTACAGTTAAGAGGTGTGGATGATTGTATACTTTTGGGTAAAGGGGAGAAACTGAATTAGCCTCTGTGTGGCCCTGTTATTGTGAGTTCTCTTATCTCTCTCAGGGGCGGTTTAACCTCTGGAGATGTTACAGAACTACAACTACAGAACTACAATAACCAGAGACATTTGGCAGCAGGGCAATGTGGAAAAGTGGTGGTGGGAGGATAGTGAAGGGATGCCATTTTTAAAAAACATTGTTTGCAATGTTTTTATTTGACTGTGTTAATAAATCAAGGAAATACGCAGCTTGACTTATGTTTGACTTGTATATAATGTGTATCTCTGTTTGTTATGCGACAACGGTGAAGGCACATTGGGGCTGAGTTCCAAACCGTAGACTTGCACCCTAAAATCCACCCTTGAGAAGTATGGATTTGACCCCCACGTCAGATATGCAATGGTTAGTCTTTAAGGGGAAGGGACAAGTCTCCAGTTTGGAATCAGGACAGAGTTTTCTAGGCTAGTGGTGAATCTATAATGTAAAGTGGCTTCCTCTTGTGACCATTCAGAAATTCCTTCACCAAGGAAGGAAAGAGGCATTTTTACACTATTTCAACTAAGCAGAAGTGTGAATTTCCAGTTGGGGAGAGAGAGGAAGCCATTAGCCTATTTAAATGACACCCATTTGTTCATTCTGGAAGGAGGTGGAGCACCCTGGTCGATGATGTCATTTCCTGTCCCTGCAGATGCCCATGCTCCAGAGCAGTGGCTGGTCCGTTGTCACGGTTACAGGCTTCCTCTGGTCTCCCTGGGCGACAGGCTCGTAGATGTTGGATGTGCTCACCAGCTTCCCGAACTGCAGTACCTGGTTGTCTATAACACACAGAGTCAGTCAGACATGCTCCTTAGCCTACAGAACCTACTCCCCGAGCTGACAAGGTATAAATCTGTCGTTCTGCCCCTGAACAGGCAGTTAACCCACTGTTCCTAGACCGTCATTGAAAATAAGAATGTGTTCTTAACTGACTTGCCTGGTTAAATAAAGGTAAAATAAATTTTAAAAAACTCAGCAAGCAGTGGAGTGAAAAACACTTGTGGGGTAATGCAAGTTCATTCCAACCACACCACCATTTACAAATATACTGTCCTCTCTGTGTAACCCCCAGGGGGGTCCAGTCTGAGTCCACCCTATTCTGTGTAAGCACTCAGCTGGGACCTGGGAAACAGTGAAGGGAAGGTCATCTCGGGTGAGAGGGAGACACAAGGACTAGCATTATGCTTGACCACTGAGCATAAGGAAACTGGGAACTGGTGGGTCGACAAATCCTCTCCAAGCCAACCTTTTGGTCCAGACAGGCAGGAGAGACTTACACCGAAGAGCTGCAATAAGTTGAGGGTTTTCAGGTTCTCTTTTCGTGTGTCCATTAGGAGTAATAAAATAACATGCTTCAACACACAAGTGGAGACTTTTCATTACAAAGTGAGAGGACTGTAGCTAAGGGGATGATATTTGTCTTGGAGGTTACTGAAGATGTTAGCCTTGAATCCAGGACAACACTGACCTCCTATGGCCAATTCTGGTATTGCAGGATGACTAACATCAGAAGTCTTATTGTCATGCCAGATCTATTTAATACAGACTCAACCTCAAGGGTTGATGTAAAAAGGGGTTATAAATAACGTTTCAATGATTCATTGATTGGTTTAATGGACAGAAAATTCTGTTCTGTGTGTTTAACTCATATGGACTGTCTGGTTTTGCCATTGTTTACATTGTCTTTTGTGATTTATGAATTAACAACACACCTGGTGTTCCCTTGGAAACAATGAAGTTATTCTATTACCCCATTTTACTGACAGTCAGGATCAAAAAGCATTCTATTCCACTGCATCAACACATCTCATAATCACTTTGCTTTTCAAACGTCTATTGGGACAGGAGAACAAAACATATGTAGAATTATACATTTGTTTTTGAATGCGTATTAAAAATAGTCTCCAGGATGGAACTAAACAAACAGAAGGAGAAGAAAGAACACAGCAAAGAGAACAAATCAAATGACCACAGGCAGATGAATACACTTCAAAGACTGACAAAATGCCCTTCTGCTTCAAAGCCCTGTGAACAGCCATGATGTTACACTGGGTGAGTGTGTTGTGAATAGCCATGATATTACACTGGGTGAGTGTGTTGTGAATAGCCATGATATTACACTGGGTGAGTGTGTTGTGAATAGCCATGATATTACACTGGGTGAGTGTGTTGTGAATAGCCATGATATTACACTGGGTGAGTGTGTTGTGAACAGCCATGATATTACACTGGGTGAGTGTGTTGTGAACAGCCATGATATTACACTGGGTGAGTGTGTTGTGAATAGCCATGATATTACACTGGGTGAGTGTGTTGTGAACAGCCATGATATTACACTGGGTGAGTGTGTTGTGAACAGCCATGATATTACACTGGGTGAGTATGTTGTGAATAGCCATGATATTACACTGGGTGAGTGTGTTGTGAATAGCCATGATATTACACTGGGTGAGTGTGTTGTGAACAGCCATGATATTACACTGGGTGAGTGTGTTGTGAATAGTCATGATATTACACTGGGTGAGTGTGTTGTGAACAGCCATGATATTACACTGGGTGAGTGTGTTGTGAATAGCCATGATATTACACTGGGTGAGTGTGTTGTGAACAGCCATGATATTACACTGGGTGAGTGTGTTGTGAATAGCCATGATATTACACTGGGTGTGTGAGTGTGTTGTGAATAGCCATGATATTACACTGGGTGAGTGTGTTGTGAATAGCCATGATATTACACTGGGTGAGTGTGTTGTGAACAGCCATGATATTACACTGGGTGAGTGTGTTGTGAATAGCCATGATATTACACTGGGTGAGTGTGTTGTGAATAGCCATGATATTACACTCGGTGAGTGTGTTGTGAATAGCCATGATATTACACTGGGTGAGTGTGTTGTGAATAGCCATGATATTACACTGGGTGAGTGTGTTGTGAACAGCCATGATATTACACTGGGTGAGTGTGTTGTGAATAGCCATGATATTAAACTGGGTGAATGTGTTGTGAATAGCCATGATATTACACTGGGTGAGTGTGTTGTGAATATCCATGATATTACACTGGGTGAGTGTGTTGTGAATAGCCATGATATTACACTGGGTGAGTGTGTTGTGAACAGCCATGATATTACATTGGGTGAGTGTGTTGTGAATATCCATGATATTACACTGGGTGAGTGTGTTGTGAATAGCCATGATATTACACTGGGTGAGTGTGTTGTGAATAGCCATGATATTACACTGGGTGAGTGTGTTGTGAATAGCCATGATATTACACTGGGTGAGTGTGTTGTGAATAGCCATGATATTACACTGGGTGAGTGTGTTGTGAATGTCCATGATATTACACTGGGTGAGTGTGTTGTGAATAGCCATGATATTACACTGGGTGAGTGTGTTGTGAATAGCCATGATATTACACTGGGTGAGTGTGTTGAGAATAGCCATGATATTACACTGGGTGAGTGTGTTGTGAACAGCCATGATATTACACTGGGTGAGTGTGTTGTGAACAGCCATGATATTACACTGGGTGAGTGTGTTGTGAACAGCCATGATATTACACTGGGTGAGTGTGTTGTGAATAGCCATGATATTACACTGGGTGAGTGTGTTGTGAACAGCCATGATATTACACTGGGTGAGTGTGTTGAGAATAGCCATGATATTACACTGGGTGAGTGTGTTGTGAATAGCCATGATATTACACTGGGTGAGTGTGTTGTGAATAGCCATGATATTACAACTGGGTGAGTGTGTTGTGAATAGTGTGTGTTGTGATTACACTGTGAGTGTGTTGTGAATAGCCATGATATTAAACTGGGTGAGTGTGTTGTGAATAGCCATGATATTACACTGGGTGAGTGTGTTGAGAATAGCCATGATATTACACTGGGTGAGTGTGTTGTGAATAGCCATGATATTACACTGGGTGAGTGTGTTGTGAATAGCCATGATATTAAACTGTGTGTGTGAGTGTGTTGTGAATAGCCATGATATTAAACTGGGTGAGTGTGTTGTGAATAGCCATGATATTACACTGGGTGAGTGTGTTGTGAATAGCCATGATATTACACTGGGTGAGTGTGTTGTGAATAGCCATGATATTACACTGGGTGAGTGTGTTGTGAACAGCCATGATATTAGACTGGGTGAGTGTGTTGTGAATAGTCATGATATTACACTGGGTGAGTGTGTTGTGAATAGCCATGATATTACACTGGGTGAGTGTGTTGTGAATAGCCATGATATTACACTGGGTGAGTGTGTTGTGAATAGCCATGATATTAAACTGTGTGTGTGAGTGTGTTGTGAATAGCCATGATATTAAACTGGGTGAGTGTGTTGTGAATAGCCATGATATTACACTGGGTGAGTGTGTTGTGAATAGCCATGATATTAAACTGTGTGTGTGTGAGTGTGTTGTGAACAGCCATGATATTAGACAACCAATAAGAGGAATAGGGAGTGAAAACAGTACTGAAAGGAAGTAATTGACCGTAGAGAACACTGAGGCAGAGGCATACCATAGCCTAAACCGTTCTCTGCTGAACCAATGCTGAAGGCACTGTAGTAGTTAATTAAACCACTAGGGGAAGCGCTGCACTGTGGAAAGAGGGGAGACTGTCAGATACATGCACATAATTTTCTGACACACTGGGTGACCACTGTGTGTGTGTGACAGCCATGATATTAGACAACCAATAAGAGGAATAGGGAGTGAAAACACACAGAGAACACACAGAGGCACCACAAACAACCAATGCTGAAGGCACTGTAGTACAATTAAACCACTACAAGCACTGCACTGTGGAAAGAGGGGAGACTGTCAGATACATGCACATAATTTTCTGACACACACACACACACACACACACACACACACACACACACACACACACACACACACACACACACACACACACACACACACACACACACACACACACACACACACACACACACACACACACACACACACACACACACACACACACACACACACACACACACACACAATCCATCATAAACATTTAATAGTCAGCCCTATCATTTACTGGCAGATAGGATAGGGCTAATGAATCTAGTTTAAGTTGCGGCTCCGCGCCTGATAAAATTTTAAACAGGAGAAAGAAACACCCTTCCCCTAGAGACTATTTGGAATCACCCCCCCCCCACACACACACACACATACCCCACCCTCCCACCTCTCTCTCCAGAGTAATTTGTAGTGTAAATGTGGGTATTTAAAGCGGTCACCCTCTCTGGTCTCAGTGCTGGAAATGCAATTACAGCCAGCAAACAGCTTTATTGTTATCAGTGGAGGTGCGACGCTCATTCCGGTCCCCAGCGCAACACCGGCCGCCATCGATCGTTATCAGGGCTGAGGAGAGGATTACTAATGAAGCTATCCTCAGGCTCCGTAGGCTGTTTGTGTGGGTAATTGAGGATGGAAACTGTGTGTGTGTGTGTGGTCAAATGCTGTACCTTGACAGGGTCAGCTGAGGTAGCTGTACACCCCCCCAACCTTCCCCTAAACCTGTGTGTATGTGTGTGGTTCACATCAGGTATTTGTCCATTTCCTCCTCTCTCAACATGACTCAGATCTAAAAGGAAAAAATGAAACTGTACTATGGCAGTTTCCCTCCCTCCCACAGCATGGCTGGAGAATACTTACAGGGTACTTCATCTCCCTCTCGTTTTGCTCTTTCTATAGACTTTAAGACAGAGATGGGGGAGAGAGAGAGAGAGAAAGTGGGAATAAGAAGGGGAAAAAGAAAAGAGACTGCCAAGGTGAGAGCCGGATAGCTCAGCAGCATCTGAATCCGTCCAAGAGAAAACTCTCTAGCTCACTCCCTTTCCCTCTCCTTCCCTCTCTCTTTGCCTGCAGAGAATAAACCCAAACCCAGACAGCCATTAGTACAGGAGGTTTCACAGGGATACTGCAGCTATAGGTAACGGAAATATATGTATTCATCCACCTGTGTGCGTGCAAGAAAGTAAAGAAAACACAGATGATATTCCAGCCTTGAAAATGTTATAATGTGATCATTTTGATGATAACTGTCAGGGAGATAAATCTAATGAGGATCCATCAATTAGTCTAATTCCCAGTAATCTGTCTGGCTGGAAACACGCCAGACGTGGTCTGTTACAGTACATCGTAGTTACTCACTACACTGTCTGTCTTTTTCATTGTAGTCATACTTTCAACACTTCTACAGGTTATGTGTATACTTTAGGGATATGGAGGTGAGACATTACTCAAAAGAACAAACAGAAGGTTCAAATGGTTGTTTTACCACAAAGCTCAGAGTCTAAATCTGTCTCACTGATTAACTAGACAGACTGTTTGAGGACACTGGCTCACTGACTGACAGTTGATTCAGGTGTGTGTGTGTGTGTGTGTGTGTGTGTGTGTGTGTGTGTGTGTGTGTGTGTGTGTGTGTGTGTGTGTGTGTGTGTGTGTGTGTGTGTGTGTGTGTGTGTGTGTGTGTGTGTGTGTGTGTGTGTGTGTGTGTGTGTGTGTGTGTGTGTGTGTGTGTGTGCAAAGAAAGAAAAGAGTGCGTCATTACAGATTGGTTTCTCTAAGAACAAGGAGAGACAAACAGAGAAAGCAAAGGACAGATCAGAGGAGAGATAGAGAGGTGGCTTGACTCTAGCAGTTAGTATGAGGACATATTTTCACCTTTCTAAACACTTCCTGTCTAGACAGTATGGAAATGTATACTGTTTTATTCTTACTATTGTCTGATGTTACTTACTCTTACACCTCTCTCTCTCTCACACACACACAGTTAGGTTTTTGTAGGTGCGTAACCTAAAGTTACATCATTTCAACCAGGGATGGAAATTAAGCAATCCTGTGGCTAGTACTTTTCAGACCAGGCTAGTAGAAAATGTGATCTACTAGGCCAGCTAGCCAGTGCTCAAAGTTCCATCACTGATTACATCATAGAAAAAGGGGCAAATATAAAAGCAAAAGTAATCCTTTTGGTTTTTGTAAAAAAGAATCTCCTTCTGACTCAACTCTCCCGACGACAAGCATTAAACCTTACCCATCCAACCACACACTTCAGTTAGAACAACTACAGATTTCATGAATCCTCCAAACACATCCTACAATAGTTCCTACAGATGTCTTACTGAGCATAGCACACACACACACACACACACACACACACACACACACACACACACACACACACACACACACACACACACACACACACACACACACACACACACACACACACACACACACACACACACACACACACACACACACACACACACACACACACACACACACACACACACACACACACACACACACACACGCACACACACACAACTTTCTCTCTCTACGGGTCCTGTCTTTCCACAACCGAGGAGAAGAGAGATTCACCTTGTGATGTCATCATTAATTACAATACAAGGAAGACCGTGTGTGAAATGTGAATACTAGAAAACAAACTGAAATGGTCGATGACACACATCACTTATGCTACTGTACATAATTAAACTGTACATTGAATCTCTATAAAACCACAGCTTTTCAATTGGGCCTCCTACATTGGCCCACATTAACTTTGTGATCTTTTAGAGAGGTTGTAGCTTTGCTCAACAGAGCCATTAAAGTTAATGGGGGTCAGAGGCTACTCTTACTAAGTGTCTGCCCAGCTGCCATTTTGGGGATCTTGCCATGTTTGAATCCCCCATAACTTTATTTAAATCACAGTCACACACAATGCAGGAGCTTTAAAGACGAAGGACTGAGGCCAATGTTACAGTCAGTTCAAGGCCACAACTAGACTTACTGCTAAGGAGAATACTGCCTCTCTCCCCCTCCCTCCTCCTGTCTGTTCACGTATATCAACCACTTCTGAAATATTTGTTGTGTGTATGGGTGTGTGTGTGTGTGTGTGGACCAAAATGCAGAGCGGAGATGTTGATGATTGACATTTTCTCAGATGATTTATTTATCTACTCTCCTACCTTCTTCCTCTGCTAAGCCCCGACTTTTAAACTCCACCATCAACACCCTCAAACAACATCATTATTAAAACAGTAACCCCTGTCAAACAGAATGCTCAACTAAAACAACCTGATATACCCTCAGGGCTCTGCTTCACAAAATAAAGTATGCTCAATAAGTAGGTTTCACATAGATAATGGGGTTACAATGAACTAACTTGTACTGTCAACTTTGAATTCTGACATGGATCTACAGGGGTTGAACCAGTTGCCACACTACAGATCTGTATGCCCTGTAGTGCAGGTTCTCTCTGTCTTTCTCTCTTTAATGTGCATACTTCGAACAAAGCCAAAGCCCTGACACTAAGTCCCTTTAGGCCAGACAGCCGCTAACTGCTCAGGTCTCTCTTTATAATACAGCATATATTATTCATTCCAATCACGCTTTAAAAAGGGATAATCATTTATATGGACTTCTAACACACACACAAGCACGCACTCTTTAAAATCATCTGTCAACTAAGCAGCAATCAGCAGTTGAAACAATATCAAAGTGTTCCCACCACCCCTTGTTTCGGGAAAAAAAGCCATGCTTCTACAAGCGATGAGGTTGGAGAAATGGAACTACTCTCAACTTCATAAGCTATGGATGCAAGGACTAATCATTCACAATATCTATTCTGCCCTTGCAAGAGTCCCCTTCTTAAGTTTAGCAGATAGTTGCTGGATAGAGTTGATCTATCATATTGCATAATGATTTATTACCACCAGTTCGTAGGTACAGTATTAGAAACGGAGTAAAACTGACATAGAAGAAGGAAAAACAACATGAAGTAAGATGATGTTGATTATTAAAGCTTCACTAACAGCACATCACATCACAGCATGTCATGTATTGTTGTCTCTACCTTCTTGCCCTTTGTGCTGTTGTCTGTGCCCAATAATGTCTGTACCATGGTTTGTGCTGCTACCATGTTGTGCTGCTGCCATGTTGTGTTTCTACCATGTTGTGTTGCTACCATGATGTGTTTCTACCATGTTGTGTTGCTACCATGTTGTGTTGCTACCATGTTGTGCTGCTGCCATGTTGTGTTGCTACCATGTTGTGTTGCTACCATGATGTGTTGCTACCATGATGTGTTGCTACCATGTTGTTTTGCTACCATGATGTGTTGCTACCATGTTGTTGTCATGTTGTGTTGCTACCATGCTGTGTTTTCATGTGGTGCTGCCATGCTATGTTGTTGTCTTATGTCTCTCTTTATGTAGTGTTGTGTTGTCTCTCTTGTCGTGATGTGTGTTTTGTCCTATATTTTTATTTTTAATCCCAGTCCCTGTCACCGCAGGAGGCATTTTTGCCTTTTGGTAGGCCGACATTGTAAATAAGAATTTGTTCTCAACTGACTTGCCTAGTTAAATAAAGGTTAAATGTTTTAATTTAATTATTTTTTTACTTATGTCATATTATCATGAACTCAAAAATATGCTGCCGTATGCAATAACAATTCCCCAAACATGGCAAGATCAATTAAATAGAACAGATATCTCCAACCATGCAGCCATCAAGAAAAGACTTAAATCTATCACTTAAACGATCATCCATACAGAATAGTTCTTCTCAAATTGACTGCACGGATGGAGTTTGATCATATCTGCAGCTCCACAGAGTGACTTTCACCATTTGCAACGCTAACAAGGATTCTTATTTGACAGAACATAGAAACGTAGGCCTTATCAGTAAGCAGTGCCATACAGAGGACAAAAATTAAATAGACTTTAAAATGAACTCAAACCTACTACAGGGGCCAGAACACTCCCCGCCTAGTATCTGTAAGGATGCCACCATTATTACTAGTACATCACTAGAACATCACTAGAACATCACTAGTACATCAATAGAACATCACTAGAACATCACTAGTACATCACTAGAACATCAATAGAACATCACTAGTACATCAATAGAACATCACTAGTACATCACTAGAACATCAATAGAACATCACTAGTACATCAATAGAACATCACTAGTACATCACTAGAACATCACTAGTACATCACTAGTACATCACTAGAACATCACTAGTACATCACTAGTACATCAATAGAACATCACTAGTACATCACTAGTAAATGAATAGAACATCACTAGTACATCAATAGAACATCAATAGAACATCACTAGTACATCAATAGAACATCAATAGAACATCACTAGTACATCAATAGAACATCGCTAGTACATCAATAGAACATCACTAGTACATCAATAGAACATCACTAGTACATCACTAGTACATCACTAGTACATCACTAGAACATCACTAGAACATCACTAGTACATCAATAGAACATCACTAGTACATCACTAGAACATCACTAGAACATCACTAGTACATCAATAGAACATCACTAGTACATCACTAGAACATCACTAGAACATCACTAGAACATCACTAGTACATCAATAGAACATCACTAGTACATCACTAGAACATCAATAGAACATCACTAGAACATCACTAGTACATCACTAGTACATCACTAGTACATCAATAGAACATCACTAGAACATCACTAGTGCATCAATAGAACATCACTAGTACATCACTAGAACATCACTAGAACATCACTAGTACATCAATAGAACATCACTAGTACATCACTAGAACATCAATAGAACATCACTAGAACATCACTAGTACATCACTAGTACATCACAAGTACATCAATAGAACATCACTAGAACATCACTAGTACATCAATAGAACATCACTAGTACATCACTAGTACATCAATAGAACATCACTAGAACATCACTAGTACATCAATAGAACATCACTAGTACATCACTAGTACATCACTAGAACATCACTAGAACATCACTAGTACATCAATAGAACATCACTAGTACATCAATAGAACATCACTAGTACATCAATAGAACATCACTAGTACATCACTAGTACATCACTAGTACATCACTAGAACATCACTAGAACATCAATAGAACATCACTAGTACATCACTAGAACATCAATAGAACATCACTAGAACATCACTAGTACATCAATAGAACATCACTAGTACATCACTAGTACATCACTAGAACATCACTAGAACATCAATAGAACATCACTAGTACATCACTAGAACATCAATAGAACATCACTAGAACATCACTAGTACATCACTAGTACATCACTAGAACATCACTAGAACATCACTAGTACATCAATAGAACATCACTAGTACATCACTAGTACATCACTAGAACATCACTAGAACATCACTAGTACATCAATAGAACATCACTAGTACATCACTAGAACATCAATATAACATCACTAGAACATCACTAGTACATCACTAGTACATCACTAGTACATCAATAGAACATCACTAGAACATCACTAGTACATCAATAGAACATCACTAGTACATCACTAGTACATCAATAGAACATCACTAGAACATCACTAGTACATCAATAGAACATCACTAGTACATCACTAGAACATCACTAGAACATCACTAGAACATCACTAGTACATCAATAGAACATCACTAGTACATCAATAGAACATCACTAGTACATCAATAGAACATCACTAGTACATCAATAGAACATCACTAGAACATCACTAGAACATCAATAGAACATCACTAGTACATCACTAGTACATCAATAGAACATCACTAGAACATCACTAGTACATCACTAGTACATCAATAGAACATCACTAGTACATCAATAGAACATCACTAGTACATCAATAGAACATCACTAGTACATCAATAGAACATCACTAGAACATCACTAGTACATCAATAGAACATCACTAGAACATTACATTTACATTTACATTTAAGTCATTTAGCAGACGCTCTTATCCAGAGCGACTTACAAATTGGTGCATTCACCTTATGACATCCAGTGGGACAGTCACTTAACAATAGTGCATCTAAAACTTAGGGGGGGGGTGAGAGGGATTACTTATCCTATCCTAGGTATTCCTTAAAGAGGTGGGGTTTCAGGTGTCTCCGGAAGGTGGTGATTGACTCCACTGTCCTGGCGTCGTGAGGGAGTTTGTTCCACCATTGGGGGGCCAGAACATCACTAGTACATCAATAGAACATCACTAGTACATCACTAGTAGTCTCTGAAACTGGATACAGAAAAGTCTCGCATGACACATCTCTTGCTGTATTGACTTCAACCTTTCTTAATTTCCCACCTCTGCCAGGAAAGGTCTTCACGAAGATGCCCATGGGCCTGTCTTTCCTTTTCACTTGACTGTCTCTCAGCATCACAATGTCTCTCTCCTGAAGGTTGGGCTTCTCTTTCTGCCACTTCCTTTGGTTTTGCAGGGAAGGAAGATACTCTTTCTTCTAGCGGTGCCAGAAGGTGTTGGCAAAGCTTTGAACTTGCCGTCACTGCCGGCTGAAGACATCTTTCTCATTGAATTCACCTTGGGGGGGGGAGTGCACCAACCTTTAGGGAGAACAGTTTTGCTGTCATCAAGGAACTAATGGACGAGCACTCATAATGGCTGCGACTTCCGCCATGAATGTAATCATGACTTCATAAGTCAGCTTGGATGGACCCACCTTCAGCATAATGGATGGCGATCATTCTCCCCCAGCTGCCTCCCATATGAGACGCGTGCTGTGGATTGAAGACCCAAGTACACCCTTTGTCACTCTGGTACTGTTGGACCTTCTTCTCGCTCTACATGGTCTCCATCTTCAACTCTCTGCAGGCCTCTGGGCCACAGACCCAACTGTTCTCAAAGCGCCCTCAGTGAAGTGGTGTCCTTGATGATGGGCCTGCTCGTGGTGGTGTCAGTAAGAGGTTTGGTTTAATCTTTACCTAGACTTGCTTGGGACAGGCGTACTGCAATCCTCAGTGGGCCTGAATCGTCAATGTAGGGCAGTTGTTCTTAAACTTTTTCAGCCTGGGACCCAAATGAGAAATTCGGTGTTTTCCTGGGACCCAAGCTTAGGAATATATGCAACTATACATAAATATCGGTACATTTTATTGCCTTTATGCCTAAAACAAATGCAATATAGACAAAAACAAAGAACAATGGAAATAAATATCCATATAAATATCTATTAATGTTTATTCTCCCCATTAAAAACACTCATACATATCTGTCTAGGTTGGAACGGTTGCTGTTAAAATACAATAAATCATTTTCATTCTGAACTGGAATATACAGATTGATCACATCACACAGATGTATAACAGAGCACACACACAGGCTTTTTGATAATGCAACCCCAAGTAACAGTACAGATGAAAAATTATACATCTTACTGTAGAAATGATTGTTGAAAGAAAGTCTAGGTTGAAACTGTTGCTGTTAATACAATACATATGTTTTATTCTGAACTGGAATAAACTGATTGATCACATCACACAGATGTAGACCAGAACACACACAGTCCTAATGAGAGCATATCTATTCTGGGCTCTGTTTTTGACAGTGTAACACTGAGGTCATGCTCAGCATTGAAACAGTTTCTGTACTTGTTTTTCAAGTATGTCAGAGTTGAGAACCCTGACTTGCATAGGTATGTGGTGCCAAACTGGACCAGAACATCTACTGCTTTCTCAGTCCTGCTGTAGATGAGCAACCCAGAACTGTGTGAGTATTTGCCTCAAAAAGCATCTTGCTTCAATCAGTTTATTCCAGTTAAGAATAAAAATGATTATTGTATTTTCACAGCAACAGTTCCAACCCAGACTAATTTTCAACAATAATTTTAGTGGGCCTGATCATTATTCATCTTCATCTGTACTGTTACTAGGGTCGCACTATCAGTAGCTAGCTGGCTTAGGCAAATGTTAGCTATTAGCTGTGTACAAGGTCAGGGGACTGTTTGAAAGAGAAACTCACATCTACAGTTGAAGTCGGAAGTTTACATACACCTTAGCCAAATACATTTAACTCAATTTTTCACAATTCCTGACATTTAACCTCTCTTAGGTCAGTTAGGATCACCACTTTATTTTAAGAATGTGAAATGTCAGAATAATAGTACAGAGAATGATTTATTTCAGCTTTTATTTATTTCATCACATTCCCAGTGGGTCAGAAGTTTACATAAACTCAATTAGTATTTGGTAGCATTGCCGTTAAATTGTTTAACTTGGGTCAAAAGTTTTGGGTAGCCTTCCACAAGCATCCCACAATACGTTGGGTGAATTTTGGCCCATTCCTCCTGACAGAGCTGGGGTAACTGAGTCAGATTTGTAGGCCTCCTTGCTCACACATGCTTTTTCAGTTCTGCCCACAAAGTTTTTATAGGATTGAGGTCAGGGCTTTGTGATGGCCACTCCAATAGCTTGACCTTGTTATGCTTAAGCCATTTTCCCACAACATTGGAAGTATGCTTGGGGTCATTGTCCATTTGGAAGACCCATTTGCGACCAAGCTTTAACTTCCTGACTGATGTTGTTGACTTGAGATGTTGCTTAAATATATACACATAATTGTTGTTCTTCATTATGCAATCTATTTTGTGAAGTGCACCAGTCCCTCCTGCAGCAAAGCAGCCCCACAACATGATGCTGCCACCCCCATGCTTCAAGGTTGGGATGGTGTTCTTCGGCTTGCAAGCCTCCCCCTTTTACCTCCAAACATAACAATGGTCATTATGGCCAAACAGTTCTATTTTTGTTTCATCAGACCAGAGGACATTTCTCCAAAAAGTATGATCTTTGTCCCCTTGTGCAGTTGCAAACCGTAGTCTGGCTTTTTTTATGGTGTTTTTAGAGTAGTGGCTTCTTCCTTGCTGAGTGGCTTTTCAGATTATGTTGATTTTATGGACTCGTTTTACTGTGGATATAGATACTTTTGTACCTGTTTCTACCAGCATCTTCACAATGTCCTTTGCTGTTGTTCTGGGATTGATTTGCACTTTTCGCACCAAAGTACGTTCATCTCTAGGAGACAGAACGCGCCTCCTTCCTGAGCAGTATGACGACTGCGTGGTCCCATGGTGTTTATACTTGCGTACTATTGTTTGTACAGGAGGTTTTTGACTTGATTATAGTGGCTTCCTTTCCTCTTAACCTTAGCCACTGCCCTAGCCTGAAGCGGGGTTTTCGTAAGCATACAGTTCACAGTCAAGGTTTCCAAACAGCCAAAACATTCAATGAAATCCAGGGATATGGTGCAACAAAAAGGTTTATTCTTCTTATATTTAACAAAAAAATGATTATCCAATCAACTTATTAAAGCATAGATTACTTGACATGGAAAATACATAATATGACCTGTTTGTATGTCTGTATGGTCAAAAAACTATACCGCTCCCACGTCTAGCAAGGACTCCCCCGAAGGCTCAACATCCTGCCGTTATCCTAACACACTTACCACAATACAATGAATGGGCAAGAGGGGGGGGTGGCAAAACTGAGTTACACTAACAACAAATTAATATATCTCAATCAGGTAAATATAAATCATAAAGGTACGTACGTACCTAATATTTCATCATGTAAATTAATATTTAATATATTTACACAAATGTACATGGAGCTCTATATGTTATGTCTTTTATACAGATATGTCCAAATCGTCTCTAACACTATTGTTTGTACAAATGAACGTGGTACATTCAGGCGTTTGTAAATTGCTCCCAAGGATGAACCAGACTTGTGGAGGTTTAGAATGTTTTTTCTGAGGTCTTGGGTGATTTCTTTTGATTTTCCCATGATGGCAAGCAAAGAGGCACTGAAGTTTGAAGGTAGGTCTTGAAGTACATCCACAGGTACACCTCCAATTCACTCAAATTATGTCAATTCGCCTATCAGAAGCTTCTAAAGCCATGACATCATTTTCTGGAATTTACCAAGCTTTTTAAAGGCACAGTCAACTTAGTGTATGTAAACTTCCGACCCACTGGATTTGTGGTACAGTGAAATAATCTGTCTGTAAACAATTGTTGGAAAAATGACTTGTGTCATGCACAAAGTAAATGTCCTAACCAACTTGCCAAAACTATAGTTTGTTAACAAGGAATTTGTGGATTGGTTTATAAACAAGTTTTAATGACTTCAACCTAAGTGTATGTAAACTTCCAACTTCAACTGTACTACTATGAGAGTTAGTTAGTACTCCCTTATTTCTGCTTATCATCACCTGTTATAACATGACAACAATGCCTTGCTAGTTGACTTACTTTTCCACTGTCGAAGCACCGTTTCCTGAAGCATTCTGTCCTGTTCTGACAGAACTCCCTGGGTTTGCCATCATGCTGTGGATGTTAGGTCGGGGCGTGTCCTTTTATTCATTTGTTCGTTATGAGAGACTCACTACTAAGCACTTCCCCGCACAAAACACATTGTGGGCGATCTTCGTTATAAGTTTGTATGAAAGAGAGAGAAAATCATCATTGTACATGCATTTCATGACAATTGAGCTGAGTCAGAAGTGGTGGCTAGCATGAGTCCATTTGATGACAGCAGTGAGTGATGGCGAGTGGGAATGACAAGTCAGTGGCTGACAGCGCATCATCTGCTGCTGAACGACAGCGCTGCATCTTGTGTGCATCGCAGAGTGATCTTCAAGGAAACGGCATAAAAAAAGATTGGGTAAACCGCAAAGCACACGGGCATCTCCCTCTCATACTCGCGCAGCTGCCAAACCGAGCAGAGACTGTTGCTAAGCAGAGAGCACAGATGCACTTGGCCAAATCCATTCCAGTAATTAATGAAATAATTATACATTTACTCTGACAAGTCGTGACCCACCGTCCGTGACTCATACTTTAAGAAAGGCTGATGTAAGGACCCTGAAGAGTGGGCTCAGCTTAGGAATGGCTTCACGTTCACTGATGCATTCCAATTCCTCTTGAAAGGCATTGTGTTGCAGACTGCGGATTAGGATGGTCTTGAGTTGATCCAGATCTTCGGTGGAGCAGGGTTTGTTGCAAATGTGCCATTCTTTGCAGCTGCTGCCTTCCTAACACATGCGCAAGCCTTGTAAACCTCTCAAAGACCTTGGAGTCTAACTTGTTGCTTGAGACAATGGTGGCGTGACAAGCAACTTGGGGGCGAATCTTGTAGTAAGATCCGGGGGTCAACCAAGTCAAAAGGTGCAACTTGGGGGCGAATCTTGTAGTAAGATCCGGGGGTCAACCAAGTCAAAAGGTGCAACTTGGGGGCGAATCTTGTAGTAAGATCCGGGGGTCAATCAAGTCAAAAGGTGCAACTTGGGGGCGAATCTTGTAGTAAGATCCGGGGGTCAACCAAGTCAAAAGGTGCAACTTGGGGGCGAATATTGTAGTAAGATCCGGGGGTCAACCAAGTCAAAAGGTGCAACTTGGAGGCGAATCTTGTAGTAAGATCCAGGGGTCAGTGTTCTGGTCAGTAGGGACGTGCTTTCACTGCTCTGGGCAAATATATCTCCTAATACATTGCACCCTCTTATTCACATACATGTAGAATGCCCTGGAGTCATTTTGTATGTAACCCAGGACCACTATCAGAGTAGAATGTGACAACATCGAGTTGGATGTCAATCTCATCGCCGATTGCTTCTGCTATTTCGCACAGCTAGAACAGCGACGCACAGCTTGAGTCTTGGAACGGGGATCTCTGAACGTGGAGCGAGCTTACCTTTACCAAATATGAAGCAAACATCCATATTCCCACTGGCATCAGTTGTCTTCAGGTAGGCTACTGCCGCGATGGCGTTTGTGGATGCATCATTGAAGACGAGAGATTGATCTGTACGTGGGAGAGATCTTGACCTGCTCAAGCTCCTTCAAAGAGTCTCTCCATACTTTCCATTCCTTGAACTTCACTTCTGGGAGGGGGGCTTCTAGTCACAATCCTCCATGGAGAGCTCTCTAAGTAGAGACCTTCCTCGAATGCTTACTGGGGCGAGGAATCAAAGTGGGTCGAACAAGCTGTTGATAGTCAACAAGACTCCACGTCTAGTGTATGGTTTCTCCGCTGAAGACACCTGAAATGTGAAGACATCCTCTGTGACATCCCAGCTCACTCCGAGACTTCTCTGCACGGGAGGGAAGTTGACACAGATCCAGGTGCTTCAGCAAATTGCTTCTACAAATTGACTGCAAGAAGGATGGAGTTTGATAATATCTGCAGCTCTACAGTGACTTTCACCATTTGCAATACTAATAAGGACTCTTCTTTTACAGGATATAGAAACGTATTAGTGAGCAGCAAAAATGAAATTGACCTTCAAATGAACTCAAACCAACTATAGGGCCCAGAAGAATATCAAAATTATATTTTTAACCAAGTTTTGAGGCTATATAGTGTTTGTTGACATTCACTTTGTTAACAAACAGTAGAGTTAAAAAAGCTTATATTTTGGGTTCTGATGGGGTAAGACAGTTGAACTAAGGTCATGGGGCATTTATGAGATATTCTTCAAGAATCATTTCATTAATTTAAAAAAACTGCAGATTGCCCCTTTAAACACTATAACCAAGGTACCTGCACATAACAACATGCAGAAAGATGGAACATTTGCATACGCACACACACACACAAAAGCTGAGGGTCCACTTTGTAAAAGTGTGTATTTCTTATTTTCTACCTTCATCCATCTGATCCCCGGGGAAATATTCCACTGCCTCCTCTTTAATTATGTGTGTGATTAATTATGCATTTTATTATGACTGGTTAATCTGAAGGAGCCTCTCACGCATAATCCCACTGCATTATCAATCAGGTGCCGAGGTAACAGGTTGACTGGGAAAGTAACACACACACATTCCCAGGCCAGCAGCCAACCAACCAACAAGCGCATGCACGCACGCACACACACTTCCTGCCTGGATTCCCCTTGACACTGAGTTATACAACCAACAGATTGTTGAGGTCCCGCCCTGTACCGGTGGTGCAGTGGTCTGAGCCAACTCATTAAGAACACAGCTGGCCACTGGGCCTAGGACTGGGACAAACCACAAGGGGAGTGTGTGATTGTGTGAACAAAGCGTAGGGAAGATGAGTGCTCGTGTGTGTGTGTGTGTGTGTGTGTGTGTGTGTGTGTGTGTGTGTGTGTGTGTGTGTGTGTGTGTGTGTGTGTGTGTGTGTGTGTGTGTGTGTGTGTGTGTGTGTGTGTGTGTGTGTGTGTGTGTGTGTGTGTGTGTGTGTGTGTGTGTGCTCACCCAGGTTCCATTTGAGTCCAGTGGTGTGTGTTTTGCATGGTCCTCCTATAGGTATTAGACTGCACCATTCCCCCTCCAGTCCTGTATTCACTCCCAACCTGTGTCTCATGTCCTAAAACACACACACACACACACACACACACACACACACACACACACACACACACACACACACACACACACACACACACACACACACACACACACACACACACACACACACACACACACACACACACACACACACACACACACACACACACAGAGAGAATGAGCTTCCAGAATAACTCTGGATCTAATACTGTCGTAGCGCTGACAATTCCCACCTACAGTCACATCTGATATGATTGGCTCCCTTGATAAAGATGAGCAAAAAATACTCCAATAAATAACACAAATACTAAGCTAGATTGTATGCTCAAAGAAATGGGGAAATTATCTTATTTTATACTAATACAATTGCTCAGAGAAAGAGATGTTGTAAAACACAATCTTAAAAAGATAGATGTCAAAATGAATGGCACCCCGAATGATTGTTATGAATAAAAATCAAACAGCAATCTGAATTCAAATGAATATCAGTTGAAAGAACTGTATGGTGGCCTTTCATGGCTTCCTGTTTCACTGGGGTATAAAAATGAGGTAACACGCATGTAAAATCCATTTGTCATCCGTAAAGTTGCAAAGGGAGGATATATTACTGGAATCTACAATTAGACACCACCTCCATGCCAATAAGCTATTCGGAAGGGTTGCCATGAAACAGCTTTATTGAGAGCAAACAACTAATGTAAATGCCTGGAGTTTGCTAAACAGCATTGGCACTTGGACTGCAACCAGGTGCTATGGTCAGATGACATGAAAATAGAGCTCTTTGGCCAAGCACACAACTTGTTGGTTTGGCCTCGAAAGAAGGATGCATATGCAGAAAATAACCTCATATGTACTGTAAATGTAAAATATGGTGGTGGATCTGTGATGTAACGGAGCTGTTTAGCTTCCACTGGTCCTGGGGACCCCTGCTTAAGATCAACCGCATCGTGAACTCTACCAAGTATCAGGACATTTTAACCAAAAACCTGGTTGCCTCTGCCAGGAGGCTGAAACTTGGCCTCAAGTGGCTCTTTCAGCAAGACAATAACCCAAGGCGCACATCAAAATCCACAATGAAATGGTTAATTGACCCAAAATCAACATTTTGCTATGTCCATCTCAGGCTCTGGACTTGTACCCTATTGAAAACCTGTGGTTTGAATTAAAGAAGGCAGTCCATGAGAGCAGATCGAAGGATATCAAGGGTCCGTAAAGATTATGTATGGAGGAAAGGTCTAAGATACCTCCCAATGTGTACTTCAATCCCATAAAGAATGACAGAAAAAGGCTAAGTTCTGCTATGCTCACAAGGGGAGGGGGCACAATGCACTGAAAACAGGGGTGCCAATCATTTTGACATGTATCTTCCTTTTTTTTTTTTAAGATTAATTGTTAAACAAAATATTGTTTTGAGCATACAATATTGCTCAGTATTTATATGATTTATTTTATATAGTCTTTTTTGCATCTTTAACAGGGGTGCCAATAATTTTGGATGTGATGTTACAGTCAGTGCATTCAAGGAAAGTTAGCAGAAGGACCCCAAAGAGAAAAGTTTGAAGCTGAACAACTGTCTGAAACGATGACAGGTAAAATGGCGGATATGTTTCCTCCTTGGCGGTATAAAGACAGTAGCCAGAGGGAGAAAGACAGGGATAGATGGAATGTTCTCAAAAGGAAGGAAACTCGGAGAGACAGAATCATCTCCAGCTCTTGCTGTTGTGCTAATCTGGCCTCAGGGTGTGTGTGTACGCGTGTGTTCTAAGCAGCTTTCTCAGTAGCTTTATGTTGCTTGGTTTATAAATACCAGTGATCATAGAACGCCTCTGAGATATAGAATCCTCACTAATACAACTTTCTCCCACCTGAGATTCAGCCCACACATACTTTACAGAGACATGGAGGGACAACAAAATGTACAGAGAGGTGGAGAGAAAGAGACCGTAGCCTCACAGCAATGCACATAAGCAAGAACAAATTCTTATTTACAATGACGGTCTAACCCGGCCGAACCCTAAGCCGGACGACGCTGGGCCAATTGTTCACCGCCCTATGGGACTCCCAATCACGTCTGGTTGTGATACAGCCAGGAATCGAACCATGGTCTGTAGTGACGCCTCTAGCACTGAGATGCAGTGCTTCACTCGGGAGTCCAGAAATCTCATGATGGGATTTAATTGAAAAGCCTTTATGAGAGCTGGAGTTTTCAAAACTCAATTTGGATTAAGTGCCTTGAAATGTTGCAGTTATTTTTTGTCAAGGACATCTCTAGAGTATCTGTATTCTTCATTCCATTGTATTGTTCTATAAAACTTAGAATGTCAAAGTCATCTGTCTACGGGATCTGTCTGCATCTGTCCATGTTCATCCCTTCAGCAGCTGCAGTTCACCACAGTACAATCCTCCATCATGTAAATCACCTCCGCTCCTGACATGCCCTACTAAAAGGTCATTGTAAACAAGCATATACAGTATTTTCGAACCAAATACCTGCAATCTCATTTGTAGAACACACACGCACACACGCATGCAGATACACACACATCTCCCTCTCCTATTACCCTAAATCGTTTGTTGTTATGAGGGTGTCTAATTTGCTTTTCCAAAATTACATCATCTCCAAATCAATCCATTCCCTCCCTCCCTCTTCTCAGATGATTGAGTTTACTGTGAGGCTGAGCACAGTCATTTCCATCTTTTGCTCTAGCAATACTACAAACATACCCACTTATTTCACTCTCTCTCCCCCTTCACCCCCCTTTTCCCTCCCCTCTCCATCTTTCTCTCCTCTTCCCCTTGTCTCTCTCTCCCCCTCTCCATCTTTCTCTCCATCTTTCTCTCTTTCTCTTCCCTCTTTCCTCTTTCTCCCCCTCTCCATCTTTCTCTCCTCTTCCCCTTGTCTCTCTCTCCCCCCTCTCCATCTTTCTCTCCTCTTCCCTTGTCTCTCTTCCCCCTCTCCATCTTTCTCTCCTCTTCCCCTTGTCTCTCTCTCACCCCTCTCCATCTTTCTCTCCTCTTCCCTTGTCTCTCTCTCCCCCTCTCCATCTTTCTCTCCTCTTCCCCTTGTCTCTCTCTCCCCTCTCCATCTTTCTCTCCTCTTCCCCTTGTCTCTCCTTGTCCATCTTTCTCTCTTGTCTCTCTCTCCCCCTCTCCATCTTTCTCTCCTCTTCCCTTGTCTCTCTCTCCCCCTCTCCATCTTTCTCTCCTCTTCCCTTGTCTCTCTCTCCCCCATCTCTCCATCTTTCTCTCCTCTTCCCCTTGTCTCTCTCTCCCCCTCTCCATCTTTCTCTCCTCTTCCCCTTGTCTCTCTCTCCCCCTCTCCATCTTTCTCTCCTCTTCCCCTCTCTCTCCCCCTCTCCATCTTTCTCTCCTCTTCCCTTGTCTCTCTCTCCCCCTCTCCATCTTTCTCTCCTCTCCCCTTGTCTCTCTCTCCCCTCTCCATCTTTCTCTCCTCTTCCCCTTGTCTCTCTCTCCCCCTCTCCATCTTTCTCCATTCCCTTGTCTCTCTCTCTCCATCTTTCTCTCCTCTTCCCTTGTCTCTCTCTCCCCCTCTCCATCTTTCTCTCCTCTTCCCCTTGTCTCTCTTCCCCCTCTCCATCTTTCTCTCCTCTTCCCTTGTCTCTCTCCCCCCTCTCTCCCCTCTCCATCTTTCTCTCTCCATCTTTCTCCCTCTTCCCCTTGTCTCTCTCTCCCCCCATCTCCATCTTTCTCTCCTCTTCCCTTGTCTCTCTCTCCCCCTCTCCATCTTTCTCTCCTCTTCCCCTTGTCTCTCTCTCTCACCCCTCTCCATCTCTCTCTCCCTCCCATCTTTCTCTCCATCCCCTTGTCTCTCTCTCACCCCTCTCCATCTTTCTCCTCTTCCCCTTGTCTCTCTCTCACCCCTCTCCATCTTTCTCTCCTCTTCCCCTTGTCTCTCTCTCCCCCTCTCCATCTTTCTCTCCTCTTCCCTTGTCTCTCTCTCACCCCTCTCCATCCTCTCCATCTTTCTCTCCATCTTCCCTCTTCCCTTGTCTCTCTCTCACCCCTCTCCATCTTTCTCCATCTTCCCTTGTCTCTCTCTCCCCCTCTCCATCTTTCTCTCCTCTTCCCTTGTCTCTCTCTCCCCCTCTCCATCTTTCTCTCCTCTTCCCTTGTCTCTCTCTCCCCTCTCCATCTTTCTCTCCTCTTCCCCTTGTCTCTCTCTCCCCCTCTCCATCTTTCTCTCCTCTTCCCTTCCATCTCTCTCTCCCCCTCTCTCCATCTTTCTTTCTCCTCTTCCCTTGTCTCTCTCTCCCCCTCTCCATCTTTCTCTCCTCTTCCCTTGTCTCTCTCTCCCCCTCTCCATCCCTTTCTCTCCCATCTTTCTTCCCCTTGTCTCTCTCTCCCCCTCTCCATCTTTCTCTCCTCTTCCCTTGTCTCTCTCTCCCCCTCTCCATCTTTCTCTCCTCTTCCCTTGTCTCTCTCTCCCCCTCTCCATCTTTCTCTCCTCTTCCCTTGTCTCTCTCTCCCCCTCTCCATCTTTCTCTCCTCTTCCCCTTGTCTCTCTCTCACCCCTCTCCATCTTTCTCTCCTCTTCCCTTGTCTCTCTCTCCCCTCTCCATCTTTCTCTCCTCTTCCCTTGTCTCTCTCTCCCCCTCTCCATCTTTCTCTCCTCTTCCCTTGTCTTGTCTCTCTCTCCCCCTCTCCATCTTTCTCTCCTCTTCCCCTTGTCTCTCTCTCCCCCTCTCCATCTTTCTCTCCTCTTCCCTTGTCTCTCTCTCCCCCTCTCCATCTTTCTCTCCTCTTCCCTGTCTCTCTCTCCCCCTCTCCATCTTTCTCTCCTCTTCCCTTGTCTCTCTCTCACCCCTCTCCATCTTTCTCTCCTCTTCCCTTGTCTCTCTCTCACCCCTCTCCATCTTTCTCTCCTCTTCCCTTGTCTCTCTCTCCCCCTCTCCATATTTCTCTCCTCTTCCCCCACTCTCTCGTTTGTCATTATTAAATACATGTTCTCATTTGCTGCTTCATATGTACATACCTCCAATTAATCTCCTCTGACAGACACACACGCGCGCGCACACACACACACACACACACACACACACACACACACACACACACACACACACACACACACACACACACACACACACACACACACACACACACACACACACACACACACACACACACACACACACACACACACACACACACACACACTTAATCAAGCTGGTTTGTCACTGCAGTCTGGATGTAATGAACTGACTGAACGTACATGGTTAAATTCAAAGATCAACACAACCTTGTCAAGGACCCTTATACCAACATTTGTAACTAAAGTGCTTTGTAGTCCCCTGGGGGGGGGTAGAATTAGGAGGGTAAGGGGGTAAGGGAAAATAGGGGGGTAAGGGAAAATAAGATTTTGGATGGGAATCAATTGTTGGTCCCCAAAAAGTCCTCAAGTATAGTAAAACAAACAGTGGACAGTGGTGTAAAGTACTTAATTAAACATACTTTAAAGTACTACTTAATCATTTTTTGGGGTATGTGTATTTTACTTCACTATTTATCATTTTTACTACTTTTACTTTTACTTCACTACATTTCGAAAGAAAATTATGTACTTTCTACTCCATACATTTTCCCTGACACCCAAAAGTACTTGCTACATTTTGAATGCTTAGCAGGACAGGAAAATGGTCCAATTCACGCACTTATCAAGAGAACATCCCTGTTCAAACTGTCTCTGATCTGGTGTACTCACTAAATACACACGCATAGTTTGTAAAATGTGTCTGCGTGTTGGAGTGTGCCCCTGGCTATGTAAATAAAAAATACAATTTTGCCAACTGGTAAATAACTATAAAGAATTTGAAATGATTTATACTTGCAATTACAATTACATTTGATACTTAAGTATATTTAAAAGCAAATACTTTTAGACCTTTACTCGGTGGCTTTCACTTTTACTTGAGTCATTTTCTATTAAGGTATCTTTACTTTTCCTCAAGTATGAAAATTGGGTACTTTTTCCAACACTGAAAACAAACGTGTGTGCGTGCGTATAGTTACCGGTCGTAGCAGGTAGGCCAGACTGCATCCCTGTAGAACCACCAGAGGTAGTTCTGTCATATTGAGGGCGTGGTACAAAGTCTCTACTGAAGCCATGGTCTGGTCAAATCTTCCTGCTAGACCACCCAGAGTCACTATAGTATCCACCTGGGGGAGGAGGGGTGGGGTGGGGGGGATTCATTATCATAATCTCCCAATCATGGGTCCACCAGGTGGTACAACTTCAGACCACTTTAGAAAACTTTGGAACATATTACAAACTGTGAGTATGCTATTTATGTCTGGAAGGAGAAACATGTAGCCTTTAGACAGAAAGGTTGAGTTCTTTTCAGCACTTGAAACATCCAGAGAGCCATCGTAATAACTATAATTTACCCAAACCTCTCTCTCTCCCTCTCTTTCCCTCTTTTCTTCTGACCTCATACCCATCTCTCCCCCTGTACCCCCGCTCTCCTTTACTCCCTCCTCCTCTCTCTACTTACCAGTCTCTCTCTTCAGTCTAGCTCTCTCCCTCTGTGTCTCGCCCACCATATCTTTCACTCTCTCCCCAAGAGTGTTCTAAGGACACAATGTCGCAAAGAGTTTGGAGAGTTCATGGTGTGCAACCATTTTACATTGAGGAAATAAAGATAGTGTACTAGTTGGTTTGCTCTCGGTGGAATTGCACTCCGTATAGCACTGCATAAGCACAAACACTTTCATACTGTCTGACACGCCACGGCACTTGGACCCGAGTTAAGATATGATAATGACTTGGAGACAGTGATCGTCTTAATTTACATCTTCTAAACTGATTTAGAAATGTGCTTATTGAGGTTAAATCCACATCTGTCAAACACCCACATACACACAACAGAGGACAGCTTTAGAAAAACCCTTTCTCTTATTAGGCTGCACACACAAACACACCCACGCATGAATAAACACCGAACTGCTTTAGAAAATAATTTGTCTTATCATCTGAATGACAGCGTTCTGTAAACAAGCGTTGCCAAGCTACGGTCCTTGGAGACAGAGAGAGATTATAAAACAGAAAGAAAGTATTATGTTAAATCTTTACTTTGCAACTTCAGCACCTTTAACCACAGCCTAGAACAAGACAAATAAATAAACTTCTGCTAGGACAGACAGACAACATAAAGGGAAACAGGACAAACCAATGGAATAGCCTATATTACACAACTTATGTAACTACCTAAGAAGCCTGGTCCCAGATCTGTATGTGCTTCAGCCAACCCCTTTGACTGTTAGGGCTGTGACCATACCAGCATCTGACTGTTGTCGTTAAGTTTGTGACAATACCAGTATCTGACTGTTGCTGTTAACTCTGTAACGATACCAGTATCTGACTGTTGCGTCAGGGCTGTGACAATACCAGTATCTGACTGTTGCTGTTAACTCTGTAACGATACCAGTATCTGACTGTTGCTGTTAACTCTGTAACGATACCAGTATCTGACTGTTGCTGTTAACTCTGTAACGATACCAGTATCTGACTGTTGCTGTTAACTCTGTGACAATACAAATATCTGACTGTTGCTGTTAACTCTGTAACGATACCAGTATCTGACTGTTGCTGTTAACTCTGTGACAATACAAATATCTGACTGTTGCTGTTAACTCTGTAACGATACCAGTATCTGACTGTTGCTGTTAACTCTGTAACGATACCAGTATCTGACTGTTGCTGTTAACTCTGTAACGATACCAGTATCTGACTGTTGCTGTTAACTCTGTAACGATACCAGTATCTGTCATGCTGGTGAATGAGGACCCAAAAGCGACTTGGCGAAAACAGAGTATTTAATCCAGAATAAACTTTACAAAACAAAAAGCATAATACTACACGTAAAGACAAGAACAGACTGGAGACTTGATCGAGAACTGCAGGTTGCCTCGGGAAGGCACTTGAACCTAGCAGACTCAGACACCTGCTCACCACGCAGCATCTGAGGGAAACACGATACGACAGGGCAAAACATAGACACAGCACGGTGAATTATAAATGAGGATCCGACAGGGCAGGTACAGGGAAACAAAAACACGGAGTGAAATAGGGACTCCAATCAGGGAAAAGGATCGGGAACAGGTGTGGGAAGACTAAATGATGATTAGGGGAATAGGAACAGCTGGGAGCAGGAACGGAACGATAGAGAGAAGAGAGAGCGAGAGAGTGAGAGAGGGAGGGGGAGAGAGAGGGATAGAAAGAGGGAAAGAACCTAATAAGACCAGCAGAGGGAAACGAACAGAATGGGAAGCACAGGGACAAGACATGATAATAATTGACAAAACATGACAGTATCTGACTGTTGCTGTTAACTCTGTAACGATACCAGTATCTGACTGTTGCTGTTAACTCTGTAACGATACCAGTATCTGACAGTTGCATCAGGGCTGTGACAATACAAATATATGACTATTGTCGTCAGGGCTGTGACAATACAAATATACGACTGTTGTCGTCAGGGCTGTAACAATACAAATATACGACTGTTGTCGTCAGGGCTGTGACAATACAAATATACGACCGTTGTCGTCAGGGCTGTGACAATACAAATATACGACCGTTGTCGTCAGGGCTGTAACAATACAAGTATATGACTATTGTCGTCAGGGCTGTAACAATACAAGTATATGACTATTGTCGTCAGGGCTGTAACAATACAAGTATATGACTATTGTCGTCAGGGCTGTAACAATACAAGTATATGACTATTGTCATCAGGGCTGTAACAATACAAGTATATGACTATTGTCGTCAGGGCTGTAACAGTACAAGTATATGACTATTGTCGTCAGGGCTGTAATAGTACAAGTATATGACTATTGTCGCCTCAGGGCTGTAACAGTACAAGTATATGACTATTGTCAAAAGCTCAGGGCTGTAACAGTACAAGTATATGACTATTGTCATCAGGGCTGTAACAGTACAAGTATATGACTATTGTCGTCAGGGCTGTAACAATACAAGTATATGACTATTGTCGATAGACAGGGCTGTAACAGTACAAGTATATGACTATTGTCGCCAGGGCTGTAACAGTACAAGTATATGACTATTGTCGGCAGGGCTGTAACAGTACAAGTATATGACTATTGTCACTATGGTACGGGAGACTGTAACAGTACAAGTATATGACTATTGTCGGGACCGACTGAAGACCGGGGCTGTAACAGTACAAGTATATGACTATTGTTCACATGACAAGAAACGTTCCAGGGGCTGTAACAGTACAAAACAACAGTATATGACTATTGTCGATACTGTGGGCTGTAAAGATGACAGTACAAGTATATGACTATTGTCGTCAGGGCTGTAACAGTGTCTCAAACAACTGGGAAGATGACCTACAAGTATATGACTATTGCCCTCCGCTCAGGGCTGTAACAGTACAAGTATATGACTATTGTCGAATCAGGGCTGTAACAGTACAAGTATATGACTATTGTCGTCAGGGCTGTAACAGTACAAGTATATGACTATTGTCGAGCGAGCAGGGCTGTAACAGTACAAGTAATCCGTATGACTATTGTCGTCAGGGCTGTAACAGTACAAGTATATGACTATTGTCCCAGATAGCTCAGGGCTGTAACAGTACAAGTATATGACTATTGTCGAAAGGAGCGGCACTCAGTGGGCTGCCCGGATGGCTGTAAACAGTACAAGTATATGACTATTGTCGGAAACCAGGGCTGTAACAGTACAAGTATATGACTATTCCTTGTCGGTTCCTTCTGTCATGCAGGTGAAAGAGGACAGGGCTGTAAACAGTACAAGTATATGACTATTGTCGTCGTAGGGCTGTAACAGTACAAGTATATGACTATTGAATACTAAACAAGGAACCGAGGGCTGTAACAAAGTACAAGTATATGACTATTGATTAGGGGAATAGGAACAGCTGGGAGCAGGAACGGAACGATAGAGAGAAGAGAGAGCGAGAGAGTGGGCTGTAACAGTACAAGTATATGACTATTGTCGTCAGGGCTGTAACAGTACAAGTATATGACTATTGTCGTCAGGGCTGTAACAGTACAAGTATATGACTATTGTCGTCAGGGCTGTAACAGTACAAGTATATGACTATTGTCGTCAGGGCTGTAACAGTACAAGTATATGACTATTGTCGTCAGGGCTGTAACAGTACAAGTATATGACTATTGTCGTCAGGGCTGTAACAGTACAAGTATATGACTATTGTCGTCAGGGCTGTAACAGTACAAGTACAAAGCATACCAAACTCTTTGGTCATTTAATAACCTGCTGTATGTAAATAGTGTGTTGTGGAATATAAATAAATGTGACCTTGGTTGAGCTCATAATGATGTTTGTTTCCAACATTAGTGCTGTTTTCCTACAGAAGTTAAATCCGATTAGTGTTTTTTATCCTTGCCACGATACTAACGAGTATTGCGATACTGGTATCGTCCCGGCCCTAATTGTTGAAGTCAGTGGAGGCTGCTGAGGGGAGGACAGATTATAATAATGGCTGGAACGGAGTGAATAGAATGGCATCAAACACGTAGAAACCATGTGACACCATTCCACCAACCATGAGCCCATTACCATGAGCCCATTACCATGAGCCCATTACCATGAGCCCATTACCATGAGCCCATTACCATGAGCCCATTACCATGAGCCCATTACCATGAGCCCATTACCATGAGCCCGTCCTCACCAATTAAGGTGTTACCCACCTCCTGTTATTGACGTACAGATCTGGGACCAGGCTACTGAAATACCGTTACACAGCACTTTCTACTCCAGCCCCCACAAATCTGCAGACAGCGCCTGTTCTCTTATTATTGAGAGACAACATAATCAAAAGAATCATTCTGTTGCTGATTATACTCCAGCCTTGAAAATGTAATAATGTGATCATTTTGATGATAACTGTCAGGAAGATAAATCTAATGAGGATCCATCAATTAGTCTAATTCCCAGAAATCTGTCTGGCTGGAAACACGCCAGACGTGGACTGTTACGGTACATCGTAGTTACTCACTACAGTCGTGGCCAAAAGTTTTGAGAATGACACAAATATTTAATTAATATTCACAAAGCCTGCTGCCTCAGTTTGTATGATGGCAATTTGCATATACTCCAGAATGTTATGAAGAGTGATCAGATGAATTGCAATTAATTGCAAAGTCCCTCTTTGCCATGCAAATGAACTGAATCCCCAAAAAACATTTCCACTGCATTTCAGCACTACCACAAAAGAACCAGCTGACATCATGTCAGTGATTCTCTCGTTAACACAGGTGTGAGTGTTGACGAGGACAAGGCTGGAGATTTTTTATATATATTTTTTTAAACCTTTATTTAACTAGGCAAGGCAGTTAAGAACAAATTCTTATTTTCAATGACGGCCTAGGAACAGTGGGTTAACTGCCTGTTCAGGGGCAGAACAACAGATTTGTTCCTTGTCAGCTCGGGGATTTGAACTTGCAGCCCCATGCAGATTGAGTTCGAATAACAGACTGGAAGTTTCAAATTGAGGTTGGTGCTTGGAATCATTGTTCTTCCTCTGTCAGCCATGGTAACTTGCAAGCAAACATGTGCCGTCATCATTGCTTTGCGCAAAAAGGGCTTCACAGGCAAGGATATCGCTGCCAGTAAGATTGCACCTAAATCAACCATTTATCGGATCATCAAGAACTTCAACGAGAGCGGATCAATTGTTGTGAAGAAGGCTTCAGGGCGCCCAAGAAAGTCCAGCAAGCGCCCGGACCGTCTCCTAAAGTTGATTCAGCTGCGGGATCGGGGCACCACCAGTACAGAGATTGCTCAGCAGGCATGTGCGAGTGTATCTGCACGCAGAGTGAGGCGAAGACTTTTGGAGGATGGCCTGGTGTCAAGAAGGGCAGCAAAGAAGCCACTTCTCTCCAGGAAAAACATCAGGGACAGACTGATATTCTGAAAAGGGTACAGGGATTGGACTGCTGAGGATTGGGGTAAAGTCATTTTCTCTGATGAATCCCCTTTCCAATTGTTTGGGGCCTCTGGAAAAAAGCTTGTGCGGAGAAGACAAGGTGAGCGCTACCATCAGTCCTGTGTCATGCCAACGGTAAAGCATCCTGAGACCATTCATGTGTGGGGTTGCTTCTCAGCCTAGGGAGTGGGCTCACTCACAATGTTGCCTAAGAACAGCCATGAATAAAGAATGGTACCAACACATCCTCCGAGAGCAACTTCTCCCAACCATCCAGGAACAGTTCGGTGATGAACAATGCCTTTTCCAGCACGATGGAGCACCTTGCCATAAGACAAAAGTGATAACTAAGTGGCTCAGGGAACAAAACATCGATATTTTGGGTCCATGGCTCGGAAACTCCCCAGACCTTAATCCCAATGAGAATTTGTGGTCAATCCTCAAGAGGTGGGTGGACAAACAAAAACCCACAAATTCGGACAAACTCCAAGCATTGATTATGCAAGAATGGGCTGCCATCAATCAGGATGTGGCCCAGAAGTTAATTGACAGCATGACAGGGCGGATTGCAGAGGTCTTAAAAAAGAAGGGTCAACACTTCAAAAATTTACTCTTTGCATTAACTTCATGTAATAGTCAATAAAAGCATCTGACACTTATGAAATGCTTGTAATTATACTTCAGTATTCCATAGTAACATCTGACAAAAATATCTAAAGACACTGAAGCAGCAAACTTTGTGAAAATTAAAATTTGTGTCATTCTCAAAACTTTTGGCCATGACTATACGCGGCCTGTCTTTTTCATTGTAGTCATACTTTCAACACTGCAACAGGTTATGTGTATACTTTAGGGATATGGAGGTGAGACATTACTCAAAAGAACAAACAGAAGGTTCAAATTGTTGTTTTAGCACAAAGCTCAGAGTCTAAATCTGTCTCACTGATTAACTAGACAGACTGTTTGAGGACACTGGTTCACTGTCTGACAGTTAATCAGGTGTGTGTGTGTGTGTGCAATAAGAATGAAGGGTCCATGTGTGCAGTGAGGGTCTTAAGGTGAATAACACACCAGATAAACACACATCCTCTCTGACAGTTGAGCAAGAGGCAGAGGAATTGTGGGAAGACAGAGTGGGAAGACAGAGTGGGAAGACAGAGGGGGACGACGGAGGGGGAGGACGGAGGGGAAGGACAGGGGTCGAGGAAGAGGGGGAGGAAGAGGACGATTACCTGAAGCTGTTTTCTCTTGATCTCCTCCACCATGATGGCCAGACATTTAGTGAAGTCAGTCAGCTCCTGATCAGCGGTCTCTATCAACCGACACTTCTAGAGGGAGAGAGAGAGGAGGGGACGGGGGAGAGAAATGAGGCGGGGGGGAGAGAAATGAGGGGGCGGGGGAGAGAGGAGGGGTGTGGGGGAGAGAGAGAGGAGTGGGCGGGGGAGGAGAGAGGAGGGGGAAGAGGGAGAGAGGAGGGGGCGGGGGGAGAGAGGAGGGGCGGGGGAGAGAAAGGAGGAGAGGTGTGGGGGAGAGAGGAGGGGGCGAGGGAGAGAGAGAGGAGTGGGCGGGGGAGGAGAGAGGAGGGGGAAGAGGGAGAGAGGAGGGGCGGGGGGGAGAGAGGAGGGGCGGGGGAGAGAAAGGAGGAGAGGTGTCGGGGAGAGAGGAGGGGGCGAGGGAGAGAGAGGGAGGGGTGTGGGGAGAGAGAGGAGGGGGCAGGGGAGAGAGAGGAAGGGTGTGGGGGGAGAGAGGAGGGGGCGAGGGAGAGAGAGAGGAGGGGGGCGGGGGTGAGAGGAGGGGGCGGGGGAGAGAAAGGAGGAGGGCGGGGGAGAGAGGAGGGGGTGTAGGGGAGAGAGGAGGGGGTGGGGGAGAGAGAGAGGGGTGTGGGGAAGAGAGAGGAGGGGTGTGGGGGAGAGAGAGGAGGGGTGTGGGGGAGAGAGGAGGGGGAGAGGGAGGGGTAGAGAGAGAGGAGGGGCGGGGGGAGAGAGAGGAGGGGGCGGGGGGAGAGAGGAGGGGGGAGGTGAGACAGACAGATACAGAGAGACAAAAAGAGCAGAAATCCCTCTTCTTTATTCTGTAAATAAGTCTCTGAGCTCTCTCAAAATCAACGTACCTCCACACACAACGTTCCAGTGAATGCCCCTAAACGGTAGTTAGTTCCAGGTGAGTTCCTGCTCGCAGCAGGAATCACACAGTCTTTGTTCTATTCATGTCAGCTCACACACTCTTTCACTGCCCCGCTCCGTTTTATGCCTCCTCCATCCCCTGATGAATACTTTTATCCCTCTCTCCCTCCTTCCCCTCTGTCTCTCTTTCATTTATGTAGAGTTATGCACATCTCCTGAAACACCTTAAAGTCCCTAGATGTCTTGCACTATTCTCTCTAACATTACCATAGTTTGTGATTCTCTGAGCATCATTATAATAAATCCAACCCTATTCTCTATAACATTACCATGGTTTGTGGTTCTCTGAGCAACATTATAATAAGTCCAACCCTATTCTCTATAACATTACCAGAGTTTGTGATTCTCTGAGCAACATTATAATAAATCCAACCCTATTCTCTATAACATTACCATGGTTTGTGATTCTCTGGCCAACATTATAAGAAATCTAACCCTATTCTCTAAACATTACCATAACTTGAGATTCTCTGAGTAATATTATAATAAATCCAACCCTATTCTCTAACATTACCATAGCTTGTGATTCTTTCTTAGTAATATTAGAATAAATCCAACCCTATTCTCTATAACAGTGGTTCCCAAACTTTTATAGTCCCGTACCCCGTCAAACATCCAACCTCTAGCTGCGTATCCCCTCTAGCACCAGGGTCAGCGCACTCTCAAATGTTGTTTTTTGTCATCATTGTAAGCCTGACACACACGCACACGCACACGCACACGCACACACACACACACACACACACACACACACACACACACACACACACACACACACACACACACACACACACACACACACACACACACGATACATTTATTAAACAAAATAATTACTGTGAGTTTTTGTCACAACACGGCTCGTGGGAAGTGACAAAGAGCCCTTATAGGACCAGGGCAGCAATAATAATATAATAATAATCAATAATTTTGCTCTTTATTTAACCATCTTACATGTAAAACCTGATTTGTTTTTCGAAAATAGTGAATAATTCACCACAGGTTAATGAGAAGGGTGTGCTTGAATGGATGCACATAACTCTTCAGTGTTGGGTTGTATTGGAGAGTCTCAGTCTTAAATCATTTTCCACACACAGTCTGTGCCTGTATTTAGTTTTCATGCTAGTGAGGGCCGAGAATCCAATCTCACATAGGTACGTGTTTGCAAAGGACATCAGTGTCTTAACAGCGCGATTTGCCAATTTAGGATACTCTGAGCGCAGCCCAATCCAGAAATCTGGCAGAGCCTTCTGATTAAATTCAATTTTCACAGAACCACTTGATGCAATTTCGATGAGGCTCTCTTGTTCAGATATCGGTAAGTGGACTGGAGTCAGTGCATGAAAGGGATAACGAATCCAGTTGTTTGTGTCATCCGTTTCGGGAAAGTACCTGCGTAATTGTACACCCAACTCACTCAGGTACTTATCACTATATCACATTTGACATTGTCCGTAAGCTTGAGTTCTTTTGCACACAAAAAATCATACAATGATGGAAAGACCAGTGTGTTGTCCTTAATGCAGACAGAGAAGAGCTCCAACTTCTTAATCACAGCCTCAATTCTGTCCTGCACAATGAATATCGTTGCGGAGGTTTCCTCTAATCCTAGATTCAGATCATTCAGGAGAGAAAAAACATCACCCAGATAGGCCAGTTGTGTGAGAAACTCGTCATCATACAAGCGGTCAGACAAGTGAACATTATGGTCAATAAAGAAAACTTTAAGCTCGTCTCTCAATAAAACAAACGTGTAAATATCTTGCCCCTCGATAACCAGCGCACTTCTGTATGTTGTAAAAGTGTTACATGGTCGCTGCCCATATCATTGCATAGTGCAGAAAATACACAAGAGTTCTGTGGCCTTGCTTTGACAAAGTTAACCATTTTCACTGTAGTGTCCAAAACGGCTTTCAAGCTGTCAGGCATTCCTTTGGCAGGAAGAGCCTCTCGGTGGATGCTGCAGTCACCCAAGTGGTGTCGGCAGCAACTGCTTGCACGCGCGTTACCACTTCACTATGTCTCCCTGTCATGGTATTTGTATATGTATCATCAGTACAGACACCAACATGAGCAGCACCTACTTTTGGCTACATACGGACCTTGTTGTGGAAAATTACACAATTAGTCATGGTATTCCTTGTTTTACTGCTTAAAGAAGAGTCTCTTGTTAAATGCTAGTGTTTTTTCTAACCTGATACAAACTTGTATTGGTGTGACCTAGTCATAAGACTAGGCTTACAGCTAAGAGACGTTTGGGTGCAACCATAGCATGTAAAATCCTGTGGGTTTACTATCTACAGAAAGTCACATGTATGGAACCTTGCAGAAAGGACCACATTATAGTGTTTGTTGTTCTGAATGCAGTTGGACGGTTGATTCCTTGGGGTAATCAACCTTGTGCTATCTTAAGTTTACACAGACAACGAATGACCTTTTACATACTATCTGCTGACTGCCACGTATACAGAAAGGGGTTGTATGTACAGTGGGGCAAAAAAGTATTTAATCAGCCACCAATTGTTCAAGTTCTCCCACTTAAAAAGATGAGAGAGGCCTGTAATTTTCATCATAGGTACACTTCAACTATGACAGTCAAAATGAGAGAAACAAAATCCAGAAAATCACATTGTAGGATTTTTTATGAATTTATTTGCAAATTATGGTGGAGAATAAGTATTTGGTCACCTACAAACAAGCAGTTGTTATCAGTATAAAATACACCTGTCCACAACCTCAAACTGTCACACTCCAAACTTCACTATGGCCAAGACCAAAGAGCTGTCAAAGGACACCAGAAACAAAATTGTAGACATGCACCAGGCTGGGAAGACTGAATCTGCAATAGGTAAGCAGCTTGGTTTGAAGAAATCAACTATGGGAGCAATTATTAGGAAATGGAAGACATACAAGACCACTGATAATCTCCCTTGATCTGGGGCTCCACGCAAGATCTCACCCCATGGGGTCAAAATGATCACAAAAATGGTGAGCAAAAATCCCAGAACCACACGGGGGGACCTAGTGAATGACCTGCAGAGAGCTGGGACCAAAGTAACAAAGCCTACCATCAGTGATACACTACGCCGCCAGACGTGTCCCCCTGCTTAAGCCAGTACATGTCCAGGCCCGTCTGAAGTTTGCTAGAGAGCATTTGGATGATCCAGAAGAAGATTGGTAGAATGTCATATGGTCAGATGAAACCAAAATATAACTTTTTGGTAAAAACTCAACTTGTTGTGTTTGGAGGACAAATAATGCTGAGTTGCATCCAAAGAACACCATACCTACTTTGAAGCATGGGGGTGGAAACATCATTCTTTGGGGCTGTTTTTCTGCAAAGGGACCAGGACGACTGATCCGTGTAAAGGAAAGAATGAATGGAGCCATGTATCGTGAGATTTTGAGTGAAAACAGCAAGGGCATTGAAGATGAAACGTGGCTGGGTTTTTCAGCATGACAATGATCCCAAACACACCGCCCGGGCAACGAAGGAGTGGCTTCGTAAGAAGCATTTCAAGGTCCTGGAGTGGCCTAGCCAGTCTCCAGATCTCAACCCTAAAGAAAATCTTTGGAGGGAGTTGAAAGTCAAATCAAATCATCAAATCAAATTGTATTTGTCACATACACATGGTTAGCAGATGATAATGCGAGTGTAGCGAAATGCTTGTGCTTCTAGTTCCGACAATGCAGTAATAACCAACAAGTAATCTAACTAACAATTCCAAAACTACTGTCTTATACACAGTGTAAGGGGTAAAGAATATGTACATAAAGATATATGAATGAGTGATGGTACAGAGCAGCATAGGCAAGATACAGTAGATGGTATCGAGTACAGTATATACATATGAGATGAGTATGTAAACAAAGTGGCATAGTTAAAGTGGCTAGTGATACATGTATTACATAAGGATGCAGTCGATGATATAGAGTACAGTATATACGTATGCATATGAGATAAATAATGTAGGGTATGTAACATTATATAAGGTAGCACTGTTTAAAGTGGCTAGTGATATATTTACCTCATTTCCCATCAATTCCCATTATTAAAGTGGCTGGAGTTGAGTCAGTGTCAGTGTGTTGGCAGCAGCCACTCAATGTTAGTGGTGGCTGTTTAACAGTCTGATGGCCTTGAGATAGAAGCTGTTTTTCAGTCTCTCGGTCCCAGCTTTGATGCACCTGTACTGACCTCACCTTCTGGATGATAGCGGGGTGAACAGGCAGTGGCTCGGGTGGTTGTTGTCCTTGATGATCTTTATGGCCTTCCTGTAACATCGGGTGGTGTAGGTGTCCTGGAGGGCAGGTAGTTTGCCCCCGGTGATGCGTTGTGCAGACCTCACTACCCTCTGGAGAGCCTTACGGTTGTGGGCGGAGCAGTTGCCGTACCAAGCGGTGATACAGCCCGCCAGGATGCTTTCGATTGTGCATCTGTAGAAGTTTGTGAGTGCTTTTGGTGACAAGCCGAATTTCTTCAGCCTCCTGAGGTTGAAGAGGCGCTGCTGCGCCTTCTTCACGATGCTGTCTGTGTGAGTGGACCAATTCAGTTTGTCTGTGATGTGTATGCCGAGGAACTTAAAACTTGCTACCCTCTCCACTACTGTTCCATCGATGTGGATAGGGGGGTGTTCCCTCTGCTGTTTCCTGAAGTCCACAATCATCTCCTTAGTTTTGTTGACGTTGAGTGTGAGGTTATTTTCCTGACACCACACTCCGAGGGCCCTCACCTCCTCCCTGTAGGCCGTCTCGTCGTTGTTGGTAATCAAGCCTACCACTGTTGTGTTGTCCTCAAACTTGATGATTGAGTTGGAGGCGTGCGTGGCCACGCAGTCGTGGGTGAACAGGGAGTACAGGAGAGGGCTAAGAACGCACCCTTGTGGGGCCCCAGTGTTGAGGATCAGCGAGGTGGAGATGTTGTTGCCTACCCTCACCACCTGGGGGCGGCCCGTCAGGAAGTCCAGTACCCAGTTGCACATGGCGGGGTCGGGACCCAGGGTCTCGAGCTTGATGACGAGCTTGGAGGGTACTATGGTGTTGAATGCCGAGCTGTAGTCGATGAACAGCATTCTCACATAGGTATTCCTCTTGTCCAGATGGGTTAGGGCAGTGTGCAGTGTGGTTGAGATTACATCGTCTGTGGACCTATTTGGGCGGTAAGCAAATTGGAGTGGGTCTAGGGTGTCAGGTAAGGTGGAGGTGATATGGTCCTTGACTAGTCTCTCAAAGCACTTCATGATGACGGAAGTGAGTGCTACGGGGTGGTAGTCGTTTAGCTCAGTTACCTTAGCTTTCTTGGGAACAGGAACAATGGTGGCCCTCTTGAAGCATGTGGGAACAGCAGACTGGTATAGGGATTGATTGAATATGTCCGTAAACACACCGGCCAGCTGGTCTGCGCATGCTCTGAGGGCGCGGCTGGGGATGCTGTCTGGGCTTGCAGCCTTGCGAGGGTTAACACATTTAAATGTCTTACTCACCTCGGCTGCAGTGAAGGAGAGTCTGCATGTTTTCGTTGCAGGCCGTGTCAGTGGCACTGTGTTGTCCTCAAAGCGGGCAATAAAGTTATTTAGTCTGCCTGGGAGCAAGACATCCTGGTCCGTGACTGGGCTGGATTTCTTCTTGTAGTCCGTGATTGACTGTAGACCCTGCCACATGCCTCTTGTGTCTGAGCCGTTGAATTGAGATTCTACTTTGTCTCTGTACTGATGCTTAGCTTGTTTGATAGCCTTGCAGAGGGAATAGCTGCACTGTTTGTATTCGGTCATGTTACCAGTCACCTTGCCCTGATTAAAAGCAGTGGTTCGCGCTTTCAGTTTCACGCGAATGCTGCCATCAATCCACGGTTTCTGGTTCGGGAATGTTTTAATCGTTGCTATGGGAACGACATCTTCAACACACGTTCTAATGAACTCGCACACCGAATCAGCGTATTCGTCAATATTGTTATCTGACGCAATACGAAACATATCCCAGTCCACGTGATGGAAGCAGTCTTGGAGTGTGGAGTTAGCTTGGTCGGACCAGCGTTGGACAGACCTCAGCGTGGGAGCCTCTTGTTTTAGTTTCTGTCTGTAGGCAGGGATCAACAAAATGGAGTCGTGGTCAGCTTTTCCGAAAGGAGGGCGGGGCAGGGCCTTATATAGACTGCTTCCATTTTATCTCCCTCACCAACTTCAAACATCAGCTATCCGAGCAGCTAACCGATCGCTGCAGCTGTACATAGTCTATAGGAAAATAGCCCACCCATTTTCACCTACCTCATTCCCATACTTTTTTTATACTGTTTTTATTTATTTATTTTTCTGCTCTTTTGCACACCAATATCTCTACCTGTACATGACCTGATCATTTATCACTCCAGTGTTAATCTGCAAAACTGTATTATTCGCCTACCTCCTCATGCCTTTTGCACACATTGTATATAGACTGCCCATTTTTTTTTCTACTGTGTTACTGACTTGTTAATTGTTTATTCCATGTGTAACTCTGTGTTGTCTGTTCACACTGCTATGCTTTTATCTTGGCCAGGTCGCAGTTGCAAATGAGAACTTGTTCTCAACTAGCCTACCTGGTTAAATAAAGGTGAAATAAAATAAAAAATAAAATAAAAATATGCGTCGCGGAAGTTAGAGTAACAATGATCAAAGGTTTTGGCAGCAGCCACTCAATGTTAGTGGTGGCCAGCAACAGCCCCAAAACATCACTGCTCTAGAGGAGATCTGCATGGAGGAATGGGCCAAAATACCAGCAACAGTGTGTGAAAACCTTGTGAAGACTTACAGAAAATGTTTGACCTCTGTCATTGCCAACAAAGGGTATATAACAAAGTATTGAGATAAACTTTTGTTATTGACCAAATACTTATTTTCCACCATAATTTGCAAATCGATTCATTAAAAATCCTACAATGTGATTTTCTGGATTAATTTTCTCATTTTGTCTGTCATAGTTGAAGTGTACCTATGATGAAAATTACAGGCCTCTCTCATCTTTTTAAGTGGGAGAACTTGCACAATTGGTGGCTGACTAAATACTTTTTTGCCCCACTGTATTTTCTCTATAAAAGCATGGAACCGGCACTGTTTGTTGAGCTTTTCAACTATGCACTGTTGAGTGGGAGGTTGGTTCTCAATTTTTACAAATCTTCTGATAAAGTGTTGTTTGAAAGAATCTGCAGTCTCTCTTCCCTTTGATTAGATATTCCACAACAAATTGTTGACAGCGGTGGGATGCTAACTACGCTTGCTGATTGTTCCCAGGGGACCGAGGTTAAATTGCGGCAGGGGCGCCGTTAGACGTGACTCAGGGTACCACACACTCCAACTAAAACGGAGCAGAGAGGGACCCACCTCAGACCTGCCGGGAGTGTCAGTGAGTGGATGCGTCATTTTGAACACATTCTCCAGTAATAAATTGGCAGAACTTCCAGTATTGTTTCTAATACAAGGTATCAAAACCGTTACCAATTAAAAGGCACAAATACTATAACTACACTCTGGGGAATTGGGTATCACTACCTTAGAAAATGGTTAAATTGGCATATACAGTGCCCTCCACTAATATTGGCACCCTTGGTAAATATGAGCAAAATGAGCTGTGGAAAAAATTGGGATCTGAGACCATTCCTCCATACAGAATCTCCGGGCCTTTGGAAGAAAGTTGGAAGAAAAACAGAAGAAAAACAGCCCCAGAACATCAAAGATCCACCACCATACTTCACAAACTGGCTTAATTTTGCAGCAGCTAATGGAGATCCACAATGCACACAAATACAGTGGGGATGAGGTACTTTTCTGCATGGATATCTTTCTGTCTACGCCAAACCCACCTCTGGTGTTTGTTTCCAAAAAGGCTATATGCTGGTCTCATCTGACCATAGAACTCTGTCCCATTGAAAGTTTGACAAACTGTAGGCGCTTGAATTTGTTGTTGATGACAGCAAAGGTTTTTTTATGGCAACCCTCCCAAATAACTAGTGGTTATGTTTTTTTGTTGTTTGTTTGTTTGTTTTTACCCCTTTTTCTCCCCAATTTCATGGTATCCAATTGTTGTAGTAGCTACTATCTTGTCTCATCACTACAACTCCCATACGGGCTCGGGAGAGACGAAGGTTGAAAGTCATGTGTCCTCTGATACACAACCCAACCAAGCCGCACTGCTTCTTAACACAATGTGCATCCAACCTGGAAGCCAGCCGCACCAATGTGTCGGAGGAAACACCGTGCACTTGGCAACCTTAGTTAGCGCGCACTGCGCCCGGCCATCACAGGAGTCGCTGGTGCGCGATGAGATAAGGACATCCCTAGTGGTTATGTTAAGTAGGTGGCATCTGATCGTAGTTTTGGAGATTTTCTGACCCCATGACCCAACTAACGTCTGCAATTCTCCAGCTGTGATTCTTGGAGACTTTTTGGCCACTCGAACCATCCTCCTCACTGTGCATGGGGTCAATAGTCTTCTTCCAGGCCGATTGTTAACATCTCCAGTTGCTTTAAACGTCTTAATTATTGCCCTGATAGTGGACATTGTCAAACTTTGAGCTATTTTCTTATAGCCATTTCCTGATTTGTGCAGTTAAACAACCTTTTGTCACACATCATTACTATATTCTTGAATCTTTCCCATAGTGATGGATGACTATGGGAACTTGGCCTGTGTGTCACCTCATATTTATACCCCGGTGAAACAGGATGTCATGGCTTACCACTTCCTAATCACTCAGGTGAACTTAAAAACATTAAAAAAACATGAATGGGAATATACTGCAGTTAGATTTTACTCATAACAATTTCTAGGGGTGCCAATAATTGTGAGAAAAATATTTATTTCACATACATTTTTTTTCAATCATTTTACTTCAATTAAAGGTTTGATTTTTGAATGAAAGACCAAGAGGATAAACAGCAAATTTATATTTTTTTAACAGCCCGTTTTGCTCATATTTACCAAGGATGCCAATATTAGTGTAGGGCACTGTATCAGAGAGGGCAGTGTGTGCTCTAAACAGTCAGAATTTCCAAAACACAAAGTAGTAAAATGTCTAACTAGTAATTTGCTATGCTAGCAACAGGCTGCAAAGCAAAAGCATTAACTTCCAGTAATCAAATCAAATCAAATTTATTTATATAGCCCTTCGTACATCAGCTGATATCTCAAAGTGCTGTACAGAAACCCAGCCTAAAACCCCAAACAGCAAACAATGCAGGTGTAAAAGCACGGTGGCTAGGAAAAACTCCCTAGAAAGGCCAAAACCTAGGAAGAAACCTAGAGAGGAACCGGGCTATGTGGGGTGGCCAGTCCTCTTCTGGCTGTGCCGGGTAGAGATTATAACAGAACGTGGCCAAGATGTTCAAATGTTCATAAATGACCAGCATGGTTGAATAATAGTAAGGCAGAACAGTTGAAACTGGAGCAGGAGCATGGCCAGGTGGACTGGGGACAGCAAGGAGTCCTCATGTCAGGCAGTCCTGGGACATGGTCCTAGACATGCAAAGCTCAACTAAAAGGTTATCATTTGGTTACAGTGTACTGAAATGAACTAATAGTATAGTATATAGTATATACTCATTAAGCATGTAGCATATAGTATATTAGTATGGGTATTTGAACACAGCTTGGTTATGTGAGTACATTTTACAGATGCACAATCGAGAGCATCCTGTCGGGCTGGTACGGCAACTGCTCTGCCCACAACCGCAGGATCTCCAGAGGGTAGTGTGGTCTGCACAACGCATCACCGGGGGCAAGCTACCTGCCCTCGAGGACACCTACAGCACCCGATGTCACAGGAAGGATAAAAAGAGCCACTGCCTGTTCACCCTGCTATCATCCAGAAGGCGAGGTCAGTACAGGTGAATCAGAGCTGGGACCGAGAGACTGAAAAACTTTCATATCAAGGCCATCAGACTGTTAAACAGTCATCACTAACATAGAGTGGCTGCTGCCAACATTCAGACTCAAATCTCTTGCCAATTTAATAAATGTATCACTTTAAATAACGCCACTTTAATAATGTCTACATATCCCACATTACTTATCTCATATGTATACACTGTATTCTATACCATCTACTGCATCTTGCCTATGCCGCACGGCCATGGCTCATCTATATATTTATATGTACAGTTGAAGTAAGATATTTACATACAGCTTAGCCAAATACATTTAACTAATTTCCTGACATCAATCCAAGTACAAATTCCCTGTCTTAGGACAGTTAGGATCACCACTTTATTTTAAGAATGTGAAATGTCAGAATAATAGTACAGAGAATGATTTATTTCAGCTTTTATTTATTTCATCACATTCCCAGTGGGTCAGAAGTTTACATACACTCAATGAGTATTTGGTAGCATTGCCTTTAAATTGTTGAACTTCGGTCAAACGTTTCGGGTAGCCTTCCACAAGCTTCCCCAAAAAATGTTGTCCTCCTGATAGAGCTGGTGTAAGTGAGTCAGGTCCACCAACTGTTGGAAAAATGACTTATGTCATGCACAAAGTAGATGTCCTAACCGACTTGCCAAAACTATAGTTTGTTAACTAGACCTTAGTGCTGCTTTTGATACCATCGATCACCACATTCTTTTGGAGAGATTCGAAACCCAAATTGGTCTACACGGACAAGTTCTGGCCTGGTTTAGATCTTATCTGTCGGAAAGATATCAGTTTGTCTCTGTGAATGGTTTGTCCTCTGACAAATCAACTGTAAATGTCGGTGTTCCTCAAGGTTCCGTTTTAAGACCACTATTGCTTTCACTATATATTTTACCTCTTGGGGATGTCATTCAAAAACATAAGACTTTCACTGCTATGCGGATGACACACAGCTGTACATTTCAAAGAAACATGGTGAAGCCCCAAAATTGCTAGAAGCCTGTGTTTCAGACATAAGGAAGTGGATGGCTGCAAACTTTCTACTTTTAAACTCGGACAAAACAGAGATGCTTGTTCTAGGTCCCAAGAAACAAAGAGATCTTCTGTTGAATCTGACAATGAATCTTAATGGTTGTACCGTCGTCTCAAATAAAACTGGGAAGGACCTCGGCATTACTCTGGACCCTGATCTCTCTTTTGACGAACATATCAAGACTGTTTCAAGGACAGCTTTTTTTCCATCTACGTAACATTGCAAAAATCAGAAACCTTCTGTCCAAAAATGATGCAGAAAAATGTATCCATGCTTTTGTTACTTCTAGGTTAGACTACTGCAATGCTCTACTTTTCGGCTACCCGGATAAAGCACAAAATAAACTTCAGTTAGTGCTAAATACAGCTGCTAGAATCCTGACTAGAACCAAAAAAATGCCAGTACTATCCTCCCTACACTGGCTTCTTGTCAAGGCAAGGGCTGATTTCAAGGTTTTACTGCTAACCTACAAAGCATTACATGGGCTTGCTCCTACCTATCTCTCTGATTTGGTCCTGCCGTACATACCTACACGTACGCTACGGTCACAAGATGCAGGCCTCATAATTGTCCCTAGAATTTCTAAGCAAACAGCTGGAGGCAGGGCTTTCTCCTATAGAGCTCCATTTTTATGGAATGGTCTACCTACCCATGTGAGAGACGCAAACTCAGTCTCAACCTTTAAGTCTTTACTGAAGACTCATCTCCTCAGTGGGTCATATGATTGAGTGTAGTCTGACCCAGGAGTGTGAAGGTGAACGGAAAGGCTCTGGAGCAACGAACCGCCCTTGCTGTCTCTGCCTGGCCGGTTCCCCTCTTTGCACTGGGATTCTCTGCCCCCAACCCTATTACAGGGGCTGAGTCACTGGCTGTCTGGTGCTCTTTCATGCCGTCCCTAGGAGTGGTGCGTCACTTGAGTGTTGAGTGGGTTGAGTCACTGATGTGATCTTCCTATCTGAGTTGGCGCCCCCCCATACTGGGTGCCGTGGAGGAGATCTTTGTGGGCTATACTCAGCCTTTTCTCAGGATGGTAAGTTGGTGGTTGAAGATATCCCTCTAGTGGTGTGGGGGCTGTGCTTTGGCAAAGTGGGTGGGGTTATATCCTTCCTGTTTGGCCCTGTCTGGAGGTATCATCGGATGGGGCCACAGTGTCTCCTGACCCCTCCTGTCTCAGCCTCCAGTATTTATGCTGCAGTAGTTTATGTGTCGGGGGGCTAGGGTCAGTTGTTTATATCTGGAGTACTTCTCCTGTCTTATCCAGTGTCCTGTGTGAATTTAAGTATGCTCTCTCTAATTCTCTCTTTCTCTCTCTCTCGGAGGACCTGAGCCCTAGGACCATGCCTCAGGACTACCTGGCATGATGACTCCTTGCTGTCCCCAGTCCACCTGGCCGTGCTGCTGCTCCAGTTTCAACTGTTCTGCCTGCGGCTATGGAATCCTGACCTGTTCACTGGACGTGCTACCTGTCCCAGACCTGCTGTTTTCAACTCTCCAGAGACAGCAGGAGTGGTAGAGATACTCTTAATGATCAGCTATGAAAAGCCAACTGACATTTACTCCTGAGGTGCTGACTTGCTGCACCCTCGACAACTACTGTGATTATTATTATTTGACCATACTGGTCATTTATGAACATTTGAACATCTTGGCCATGTTCTGTTATAATCTCCACCCGGCACAGCCAGAAGAGGACTGGCCACCCCTCATAGCCTGGTTCCTCTCTAGGTTTCTTCCTAGGTTTTGGCCTTTCTAGGGAGTTTTCCTAGCCACCGTGCTTCTACACCTGCATTGCTTGCTGTTTGGGGTTTTAGGCTGGGTTTCTGTACAGCACTTTGAGATATCAGCTGATGTACGAAGGGCTATATAAATACATTTGATTTGATTAACAAAAAATGTGTGGAGTGGTTGAAAAACAAGTTTTAATGACTCCAACCTAAGTGTAAACTTCCGACTTCAACTGTACATATTCTTATTCATTCCTTTACATTTATGTATATAAGGTAGTCATTGTGAATTTGTTAGATTACTTGTTAGATATTACTGCACTGTCGGAACTAGAAGCACAAACATTTCACTACACGCACATTAACATCTGCTAACCATGTGTATGTGACTAATAAAATGTGATTAGGTTAGATTTGATATTGATAGAATGTGTACGTCTGCTTGGACGGCAGGTTTGACACCTGTTATCAGCATGGATATTGCAGGGGTAGCAGAAAAATACCCAAAGCGTAGTGTGTGGGGCGATTGGTCATTCGAAAAGTGAGTGTAGGGGCAATATTTGTTAAATTGATGACATGAAAGTATGGGGAATTCATTTACCCTAACCAATGAAACTATAAACTCTTATGGGATTTTCTCGATCCGGTTAATACATTTAAATAAAATAGCACATATGGCTTGAAAATTAGTTTTTTCCCGCAGTAAGAGTGTCGATTCTACTATATGACTGCTAAATAAATACTTGGATGAACTTTAAGGTTATTTTCTGGTAATTGTGTCCTTATTATGTACCAGATGTTAAGACAACAAACCATTATAATTGGGTTATTTGGGGGATTTACTGGTCATTTCAATAGCATTGGGTCCATGTTACTGACTGAATTTAAGTTGTGGGCAGAAAGAGGCTCAAGTATTGTGAACTATTTTAACTCCCATCGAAATGTATCTTTTCCCTTAGGAATTGGCTGAGGTATTTTGTGGATTTGGCGCATTACATGTTAAAACCTCTTAAGGATCTGACCCCTTTTTTCCAAAGGTTTTCCTAAAATGGCATACAAAAATCTAACTGCCTGTAGCGCAGGACCTGAAACAAGGATATGCATATATTTTATACCATTTGAAAGGAAACACTTTGAAGTTTGTGTAACTGTGAAATTCATGTAGGAGAATAGAACACATTAGATTTAGTAAAAGATAACACAAAGGAAAAACTTTTTTTTTTGTACCATCGTCTTTGAAATGCAAGAGAAAGGTCATAATGTATTATTCCAGCCAAGGTGCAATTTAGATTTTTACCACTAGATGGTAGTATGTGCAACGTTTTAGACTGATCCAATGAACCATTGCATATCTGTATTTTTTAAATTTTAAATCAAGACTGCCCAAATGTGCCTAATTGGTTTATTAATTGGTTTATTATTATTACATTTTCAAGTTCATACTTGTGCACTCTCCTCAAACAATAGCATGGTATTTATTCACTGTAATAGCTACTGTAAATTGGACAGTGCAGTGAGATTAACACGAATTTAAGAGTACTGCACATATCAGATATGTCTATGTCCTGAGATTTTTTTTGTTACTTACAACCTCATGCTAATCACATTAGCTCAATCGTCCCGCGGGGGGACACCGATCCCATAGAGGTTAACTTCTTTGGGATAGGGGGCAGCATTTTCACTTTTGGATGAATAGTGTGCCCAGAGTAAACGGCCTCCTACTCAGTCCCAGATGCTAATATATGCATATTATTATTAGTATTGGATAGAAAACACTCTGAAGTTTCTAGAACTGTTTGAATGATGTCTGTGAGTATAACAGAACTCATATGGCAGGCAAAAACCTGAGAAAAAATCCAAACAGGAAGTGGGAAATCTGAGGTTTGTAGTTTTTGAACTGAGCCACTATCGAATACACAGTGGGATATGGGTCATTTTGCACTTCCTACGGCTTCCACTAGATGTCAACCGTCTTTAGAACATTGTTTCAGGCTTTTACTGTGAAGGGGGGCCGGATGAGAGGGGTTTGAGTCAGAGGTCTGGCAGCAGCCTCGATCTCAGTCAAGCGCATTTCACATGAGAGGTAGCTCTCATTCCATTGCTTTTCTACAGACAATGGAATTCTCCGGTTGGAACATTATTGAACATTTATGATAAAAACATCCTAAAGATTGATTCTATACTTAGTTTGACAAGTTTCTACGACCTGTAATAGCTTTTTAAACTTTTCTTCCGACGTTCGGCTGAACCTGAACCCGTGTTTGGATTTATTTACCAAAAGCCCCAACAAAAGAAGCTATTTGGACATAAATGATTAACTTTATCGAACAAATCAAACATTTATTGTGGGACTGGGATTCCTGGGAGTGCATTCTGATGAAGATCATCAAAGGAAAGTTAATATTTATAATGCTATTTCTGACTAATGTTGACATGGCAGATATTTCTTTTGGCTGGTTTGGGCTCTGAGCGCCGTACTCAGATGATGCTTTTTCCGTAAGTTTTTTTAAAAATCTGACACAGTGGTTGCATTAAGGAGAAGTGTATCTAAAGTTCCATGCAAAACACTTTAATTTTCATCAACATTTATAATGAGTATTTCTGTGAATTGATGTGGCTCTGCAAAATCACAGCATGTTTTTGAACTACTGAACATAACACACCAATGTAAAATGAGATTTTTGGATATAAATATGCACTTTATCGAACAAAACATACATGTATTGTGTAACATGAAGTCCTATGAGTGTCATCTGATGAAGATCATCAAAGGTTAGTGATTAACTTTATCTCTATTTGTGCTTTTTGTGACTCCTCTCTTTGGCTGGAAAAATGGCTGGGTTTTTCTGTGACTTGGTAGTGACCTAACAATCATCTGTGGAGCTTTCGCTGTAAAGCATTTTTGAAATCAGACACTGTGGCTGGATTAACGAGAAGTTTATCTTTAAAATGGTGCCTAATACTTGTATGTTTGAGAAATTTGATTTATGAGATTTCTGTTGATTTGTATTTAGCGCCCTGCAATTTCATTGGTTGTTGGCGAGGGGTTAGCGAGGGATTCCGCTAGTCCTAGACAGGTTAAATAGAATGATTAATTGTGCAAAATGTATTCGTAGCTGGAGGCTAAGTACATACGGAGACTAATGCTTGCATAAGAGTGTGCCAAATGATAGGTGACCATCGCTGTACATTCATACCCTAGGGTGAGGGTAACTTGCCTACTGTATCGGCAAGCTTCTACATCTGAAAGAGCTCAGTGGTGATTGGAATTCGTTTGGATGGGTTTGGTCATTATTTGGTGTTATGGGTGCTGCTTGTCCATAGGTCATGCTCATGGCGGGGGTTCTGTAAATGGTGCTCCCAAAGTAGAGTTAACGGCCTACCGTCATGGTGACCCTGTGGCAATATGGATAATCTCAACGAAGCTATTGCCTTGTGTGTGGTGATAAAGTATGTACTGATGTTTGAATTCATGTTTCTTTCCCCTTTCTGAGAATGAATTGCACTCTATGAAGTGTTGAAACTCAATGACAACAGAGGTCATTCACAATTGTAATGTACTAAGTGTAAGAAAATATTTTATTTTCCCTCATGTTAATGCTTGTTTAATGGAAATGCTTGTAAGTCATTTTCTATTAGGCTGAGACTTAGACTCAAAAGGGAGGAAATGTCATGGAAAAGTACACAATTTGTCATGCTATCCCGTGTTTTACTGCTTAAAGAATAGCCTCTTGTTAAATGCTAGTGTTTATTCTAACCTGATACAAACTTGTATTGGTGTGACCTAGTCATAAGAATGGGCTTTACAGCTAAGAGACGTTTGGGTGCAACCGCAGCATGTAAAATCCTGTGGGTTTACTATCTACAGAAAGTTACATGTATGGAACCTTGCAGAAAGGAGTATGATATAGTGTTTGTGCTATCTTAAGTTTACACAGACAATGATTGACATTTTACACACTATCTGCTGACTGCCACGTATACAGAAAGGGTTTTTATGTATTTTCTCTATAAAAGCATGGAACCGGCACTGTTTGTTGAGCTTTTCAACTATACACTTTTGAGTGGGAGGTTGATACACCATTTTTGCAAATCTTATGATAAAGTGTTGTTTGAAAGAATCTGCACTCTCTCTTCCTTTTGATTAGATATTCTACGACAACCATTAGTGGAATTCCTGCGAGAGAGTAATGGTTAATGTGATTGGATGTTAATTATTTGACTAGGCTACTGTATTTGACATTGTGTTGTTATTTCGCTGAACCCTAGATGGTTAAAAGTTATTTTTTGGCAATGAACAGGCTACTCAGGCGAGAAAAAAACTCCCCCAAATGTATAGCCCAGTTGGAAAATATAAATGGACTGTTTGAAAATGTGTTTAATTTTTTAAAATATGAATCCCATTTTTATTTGGCGTATCCCCGACGGCATTGCACATATTCCTGGGGTATTCTCTGAGTAATATTAGAATAAATCCAACCCTATTCTCTAACATTACCATAGCTTGTTATACTCTGAGTAATATTATAATAAATCCAACTCTATTATCTCTAACATTACCATAGCTTCAGATTCTCTGAGTAATATTATAATAAATCCAACTCTATTATCTCTAACATTACCATAACTTGTGATTCTCTGAGTAATATTATAATAAATCCAACTCTATTATCTCTAACATTACCATAGCTTGTGATTCTCTGAGTAATATTAGAATAAATCCAACTCTATTATCTCTAACATTACCATAGCTTGTGATTCTCTGAGTAATATTATAATAAATCCAACTCTATTATCTCTAACATTACCATAGCTTGTGATTCTCTGAGTAATATTATAATAAATCCAACTCTATTATCTCTAACATTACCATAGCTTGTGATTCTCTGAGTAATATTAGAATAAATCCAACTCTATTATCTCTAACATTACCATAGCTTGTGATTCTCTGAGCAACATTAGAATAAATCCAACTCTATTATCTCTAACATTACCATAGCTTGTGATTCTCTGAGCAACATTAGAATAAATCCAACTCTATTATCTCTAACATTACCATAGCTTGTGATTCTCTGAGCAACATTAGAATAAATCCAACTCTATTATCTCTAACATTACCATAGCTTGTGATTCTCTGAGCAACATTAGAATAAATCCAACTCTATTATCTCTAACATTACCATAGCTTGTGATTCTCTGAGCAACATTAGAATAAATCCAACTCTATTATCTCTAACATTACCATAGCTTGTGATTCTCTGAGCAACATTAGAATAAATCCAACTCTATTATCTCTAACATTACCATAGCTTGTGATTCTCTGAGCAACATTAGAATAAATCCAACTCTATTATCTCTAACATTACCATAGCTTGTGATTCTCTGAGCAACATTAGAATAAATCCAACTCTATTATCTCTAACATTACCATAACATAATCCAGGTAGATACTGGAAGGTCATGTGTTTTTTATTGGTTTTCTTTTCTCTACATAGTGACTGGCCAGTTGTTCAAGTCAGTCTCTGATTAGAAGGAGCAGAGTACTGTGGGTGTAAAGAACCAGAGCGATGTACCTCTAATATCACTACCATAATTTAATGCATACAGTGAATAATGGGTGATCAGTGTTAAACTGGGCTCATTCTCCTAGATGACATAGAACGCTGCTATTTACATGACTCATCATGGCTGAGTCATCATGGCTGGGTGCCTACTCCTCGTCTCTCAAACACTCAGGGTGTCATCTCCATTTCAAACAGTAAACACTTATGTACCCTAGGCTCTGAATACAATCGCACGCTGTGTGTGTGTGTATGTGTGTGTGTGTGTGTGTGTGTGTGTGTCACCTTCTCTGTGTAGAAAGCTTTGACCTCTGCAGTAATAGAATCAAAGTCCCCACTGATGTAGTCTGGAAGAAAACTAGATGAGAGAACAAGAAAAATAAAGAGAGAAGAGGATTTTGGAAAGTGTCAGTTTGGGAAATATGGGGGTCCGTATATATATATACAGAAAAGTAGGTGGACAACACTTAAAATTTGTGGTTTCGGCTATTTCAGCCACACCCGTTGCTGACAGGTGTATAAAATCAAGCATAGAGCCATGCAATCTCCATAGCTGCCACCTTTCCAACAAGTCAGTTCGTCAAATTTCTGCCGTGCTAGAGCTGCCCCGGTCAACTATAAGTGATGTTATTGTGAAGTAGAAACGTCTAGGAGCAACAACGGCTCAGCCGCAAAGTGGTAAGCCACAAAAGCTCACAGAACAGGACCTCCAAGTGCTGAAGTGAGTAGCGCGTAAAAATCGTCTGTCTTCGGTTGCAACACTCTCTAATGAGTTCCAAACTGCCTCTGGAAGCAACGTCAGCACAATAATTGTTAATCGGGAGCTTCATGAAATGGGTTTCCATGGCCGAGCAGCAAAGTGCGGCTGGAGTGGTGTATAGCTCGCCGCCATTGGACTCTGGAACAGAGAAAACGTGTTCTCTGGCGTGATGAATCACGCTTCACCATCTGGAAGTCCGACAGACAAATCTGGGTTTGGCAGATTCCAGGAGAGGGCTAGCTGCCCCAATGTATAGTGCCACTGTAAAATTTGGTGGAGGACGAATAATGGTCTGGGGCTGGGAAATCTTAACGCTACAGCATACAATGACATTCTAGACGATTCTGTGCTTCCAACTTCGTGGCAACAGTTTTGGGAATGACCTTTCCTGTTTCAGCATGACAATGCCCCTGTGCACAAAGCTAGGTCCATACAGAAATGGTTTGTCGAGATCGGTGTGGAAGAACTTGACTGGCCTGCACAGAGCCCTGACCTCAACCCCATCGAACACCTTTGGGATGAATTGGAATGCCGACTGTGAGCAAGACCTAATCAGCCAACATCAGTGTCCCGACCTCACTAATGCTCGTGGCTGAATAGAAGCGAGTCCCCGGAGCAATGTTCCAACAACAAGTGGAAAGCCTTCCCAGAAGAGTGGAGGCTGTTATAGCAGCAAAGGGAGGACCAACTCCATATTAATGCCAATGATTTGGAAGGAGATGTTCGACGAGCAGGTGTCCACATACTTTTGGTCATGTAGTGTATATAAAAAAATATATATATACAGTACCAGTCAAAAGTTTGGACACCTACTCATTCCAGGGTTTTTACATTTACATTACATTTGAGTCATTTAGCAGACGCTCTTATCCAGAGCGACTTACAAATTGGTGCATTCACCTTATGACATCCAGTGGAACAGTCACTTTACAATAGTGCATCTAAATCTTAAAGGGGGGTGAGAAGGATTACTTATCCTATCCTAGGTATTCCTTAAAGAGGTGGGGTTTCAGGTGTCTCCGGAAGGTGGTGATTGACTCCGCTGTCCTGGCGTCGTGAGGGAGTTTGTTCCACCATTGGGGGGCCAGAGCAGCGAACAGTTTAGACTGGGCTGAGCGGGAACTGTACTTCCTCAGTGGTAGGGAGGCGAGCAGGCCAGAGGTGGATGAACGCAGTGCCCTTGTTTGGGTGTAGGGCCTGATCAGAGCCTGGAGGTACTGAGGTGCCGTTCCCCTCACAGCTCCGTAGGCAAGCACCATGGTCTTGTAGTGGATGCGAGCTTCAACTGGAAGCCAGTGGAGAGAGCGGAGGAGCGGGGTGACGTGAGAGAACTTGGGAAGGTTGAACACCAGACGGGCTGCGGCGTTCTGGATGAGTTGTAGGGGTTTAATGGCACAGGCAGGGAGCCCAGCCAACAGCGAGTTGCAGTAATCCAGACGGGAGATGAGGCAGGGTCGTACTCCTGTGTGAGGCAGGGTCGTACTCTGCGGATGTTGTAGAGCATGAACCTACAGGAACGGGCCACCGCCTTGATGTTAGTTGAGAACGACAGGGTGTTGTCCAGGATCACGCCAAGGTTCTTAGCGCTCTGGGAGGAGGACACAATGGAGTTGTCAACCGTGATGGCGAGATCATGGAACGGGCAGTCCTTCCCCGGGAGGAAGAGCAGCTCCGTCTTGCCGAGGTTCAGCTTGAGGTGGTGATCCGTCATCCACACTGATATGTCTGCCAGACATGCAGAGATGCGATTCGCCACCTGGTCATCAGAAGGGGGAAAGGATAAGATTAATTGTGTGTCGTCTGCATAGCAATGATAGGAGAGACCATGTGAGGTTATGACAGAGCCAAGTGACTTGGTGTATAGCGAGAATAGGAGAGGGCCTAGAACAGAGCCCTGGGGGACACCAGTGGTGAGAGCGCGTGGTGAGGAGACAGATTCTCGCCACGCCACCTGGTAGGAGCGACCTGTCAGGTAGGACGCAATCCAAGCGTGGGCCTCGCCGGAGATGCCCAACTCGGAGAGGGTGGAGAGGAGGATCTGATGGTTCACAGTATCGAAGGCAGCCGATAGGTCTAGAAGGATGAGAGCAGAGGAGAGAGAGTTAGCTTTAGCGGTGCAGAGCGCCTCCGTGATACAGAGAAGAGCAGTCTCAGTTGAATGACTAGTCTTGAAACCTGACTGATTTGGATCAAGAAGGTCATTCTGAGAGAGATAGCGGGAGAGCTGGCCAAGGACGGCACGTTCAAGAGTTTTGGAGAGAAAAGAAAGAAGGGATACTGGTCTGTAGTTGTTGACATCGGAGGGATCGAGTGTAGGTTTTTTCAGAAGGGGTGCAACTCTCGCTCTCTTGAAGACGGAAGGGACGTAGCCAGCGGTCAGGGATGAGTTGATGAGGGAGGTGAGGTAAGGGAGAAGGTCTCCGGAAATGGTCTGGAGAAGAGAGGAGGGGATAGCGTCAAGCGGGCAGGTTGTTGGGCGGCCGGCCGTCACAAGACGCGAGATTTCATCTGGAGAGAGAGGGGAGAAAGAGGTCAGAGCACAGGGTAGGGCAGTGTGAGTAGAACCAGCAGTGTCGTTTGACTTAGCAAACAAGGATCGGATGTCGTCGACCTTCTTTTCAAAATGGTTGACGAAGTCATCTGCAGAGAGGGAGGAGGGGGGGGGGGATTCAGGAGGGAGGAGAAGGTAGCAAAGAGCTTCCTAGGGTTAGAGGCAGAAGCTTGGAATTTAGAGTGGTAGAAAGTGGCTTTAGTAGCAGAGACAGAAGAGGAAAATGTAGAGAGGAGGGAGCGAAAGGATGCCAGGTCCGCAGGGAGGCGAGTTTTCCTCCATTTCCGCTCGGCTGCCCGGAGCCCTGTTCTGTGAGCTCGCAATGAGTCGTCGAGCCACGGAGCGGGAGGGGAGGACCGAGCCGGTTTTACTATTTTCTACATTGTAGAATAATAGTGAAGACATTAAAACTATGAAATAACACATATGGAATCATGTATTAACTAAAAAAAGTGTTGTATTTTATATTTGAGATTCTTCAAAATAGCCACCCTTTGCCTTGATGACAGGTTTGCACACTCTTGGCATTCTCTTGTGTTCTGATTATGATGGGGTCCCTGATGAATTTGCTATCACAAAAGGGGTGCCCAGACCCAAAACATTTGAGAACCCCAGAGTTAATGTATCTGTCCTTTAGGAAGGAGAGAAATATTCAAACACACAGAGTGGCTACTTGTACCTGTCTTGTTGTCCAGCGGTGATGTCATACAGGTGGTTAGCCGCACCATCTGCACACGCCCGCAGGAGAGCTACAGAGAGAGAGAGAGACCTTGCTTAGCTGAAAGAGGTGGATGAATCTTGCTAAGATGTATATATCTGTTTTGTGTGCAAACAACTTTTTGCTTTTTATTTCCTATTGCTCCCAAACATAATGCATGTGTAACAATAGGAATTTAAAAAACTCCTTTCTAATTTTACCCAAAAACAAAATATGCGGTCCCCAGATCCAACTTTTAATGTTATTCGTATTTTGGGGAATTTGAAGCATTCCGTTTTCCAATTTATTAATGCTATTCAAATTGAATCTGTGGCTTTATTAAGGAGTCTGTTTTTGTGTCATGGGGAAAGACTGCATAGGAGCAATAGAAGCATTCTCTAAGCACCTTGTTTAAAATAACCAATGCATTCAGCAGAGAGAAATATTCTGTTTTAAACACACACGTGTGTCACAAGAGCGTGTGTACTGGCAAACACACCGTGATAAGGAATGTAGCGCCCTTCTCTATAGGAACTTTCCCACTCTCAAGCACAGATTCAAAACATACCCCCAACAAAAGGATAGGAGTTGGAGCAACAGTCTGTAGCAATGGGAAAGACACTCCACGAGGAGGGTTGGTTTAGAGACAGCCATATCAGTACAGACCTAACAATGGGGAAAGACACTCCAAGAGGACGGTTGGCTTAGAGACAGCCATATCAGTACAGACCTAACAATGGGGAAAGACACTCCAAGAGGAGGGTTGGCTTAGAGACAGCCATATCAGTACAGACCTAACAATGGGAAAAGACACTCCACGAGGAGGGTTGGCTTAGAGACAGCCATATCAGTACAGACCTAACAATGGGGAAAGACACTCCAAGAGGACGGTTGGCTTAGAGACAGCCATATCAGTACAGACCTAACAATGGGAAAAGACACTCCAAGAGGAGGGTTGGCTTAGAGACAGCCATATCAGTACAGACCTAACAATGGGAAAAGACACTCCAAGAGGAGGGTTGGCTTAGAGACAGCCATATCAGTACAGACCTAGCAATGGGAAAAGACACTCCACGAGGAGGGTTGGCTTAGAGACAGCCATATCAGTACAGACCTAGCAATGGGAAAGACACTCCAAGAGGAGGGTTGGCTTAGAGACAGCCATATCAGTACAGACCTAAGAATGCTGTCTTAACTTTACACTAAAGGATACATTTTAGAATCTGATTATTAGTATAGATGAGCACTGATATGGAAAGATACCAAGAAAGATCAAGATACCAATAAAACCGGTGTAAATGTTCACTTCAGTATTCACCCCCACAGCTCTGCTGAGTCCAGACAACTGCTAATTGGCCAAACGGCCAGGTGTGAATATTCTGGAAGCCAACCAATCTCAAATCATCCACCTCTGATGGGCCATCAGCAGGGCAATTAAGTATGCTGATTTGATAGCCTGCACGAAGGTCTGAGAAAGAGTTTTGTGCAACGGTCATGTATGCTTTATTTCACAATAGTGTAAGCTAAGAGGAAAGAAAAAACAATATTATTGGTATCATATGAATGATCAATGTTGGTGCCCAACACTAATGAATATAAAAGCTACAAGATGAATACCTTTACTCCAGAGTGTGTGAAGACTGTCTTTTTCCAATGGCTGGTTGAGAATGATCAGACATATTTTCTGTGTGCCTGTAGGGAGGCAGGGAGATCATTACTTGCATTTGTTACACAATACCAGATCTTTTCTGAACCAGAAATGCAGGTCTACTTCAGAAAGGTACGGTAAGGCCATAAACTGCTCTTCCTTCCACAACAGCTCTGAGAGAAATCAAATGCTACTTTAACACTCAGTGTTCTTGTTGTTTTAATAGTTAAAATAGTTAAAAATAGTTAACCACAATGAGGATGAGCCAGACAGGAATCACGCTTTGGTTCGGAGATGAAACAGAAATGAGTTTGAACATTACCTACAGTTGGGTGTGGGATGATAGTCAGAACTATTTCCCTTTTGGGCTCCATTTTACAACAAGAGAATTCAATCATTTAAATGTTTTAGAGATATCAAATGCTAGCATCAGACAGCTCATTTCGGTTGAATGCAAATCAGTTGTGCAACTGACTAGGTATCCCCTTTGCCCTTCTCCTTCCATAATGACTCACAGTACATCAAGAGGTATCACAATATGCAGTAGACTCCGTTGCACTGCACTCCAGCAGGTGGCAATAATGCGAGATTTTGACTACAATGTGCATGGTTATATAACTAGTATGAACCACCGGTAGCTAGTTAGCTAGAATTCTCTACAAAAATGCCTACATTCGAGGGCCTCTCGAGTAGCGCAGCGGTATGAGGCACTGATTCTCAGTGTTAGAGGCATTACTACAGACCCGAGTTCGGGTCCGTAGTGGACTAAAGAATGTAGAGAAGCAGTGAAGTGTAGGAACAGGGCTTTCAGAATGATGAAACGGTCCCATAATTACCAGCACCTGATTCAGAATAAACAAGCACAAGCAGTAGTAAGGAGGATCATTAGGACAGCTAAATAAGGAGGTGATGGTAGCCGTTTTCTACAATGTAGAAATGGCCTATGATATGATGTGGAAGGCAGGCCTACTTATCAAGCTGAATATCATGGGGGTTGGAGGAAGGGCTTATAACTGGATAAAGGATTACATTTTTGGGCGATCATTACAAGTGAGGGTGGAAAGATTTATGTCAGAAAGCTATGAGGTAGATAATGGTACCCCCCAGGGAAGTGTCATTAGTCCTTTGTTATTCTTCATTATCACTGACAATGTATTCTCCAAGTTGAGATCTGATATTGGGATGTCATTATTTGCAGATGATAGGGCACTGTGGAAGAGAGGGAGAAATATTATTCATACAGCCAGAAGAGTTCATGAAGCGATTAGTGAAGTTGAGCGGTGGTCCCTCAGGTGGGGGGGGATTCCAGTTCTCAATTGGAAAAACACACTGTTTTCTTCTAGAAGGAAGGTTGGGGAGGAAATTTACTTGAAGCTGTATGGAAGGAATCTGGAGAGGAAGGTGTTTAGGTTCCTGGGTGTCTGGTTTGACACTCGAATGACATGGGCGGACCATATTAGTGTCAGAGTAGTTGTCAATGGAAAGAAAATATTGAATATGATGCATTGCTTGTCAGGAATGAAGTGAGGGGCAGATAGAATGGCATTGAAAATGCTATATATAGCACCTTCGGAAAGTATTCAGACCCCTTGACCTTTTCCACATTTTGTTACGTTACAGTCTTATTCTAAAATTGATTAAATAAATAAAAATCCTCAGCAATCTACACACAATACCCCATAATGACAAAGTGAAAACCGGTATTTAGCAATGTTTGCAAATGTATTAAAAGTAAAAAACAGAAATACCTTATTTACCTAAGCTGAGGAAGAAGCTGTTGAGGAGTAGATTCAGTTGTATGTGAACATTTAAAAACACAATACTATGCTTTATTGAATATATTAAAAGATGGATGTAAGGACCCTAAACCAGGGAGGACAGGTGCAGCTTTAATGTTCCTGAGTTTAAGGTGGAAGTGATAAAAAGAGCAACGGATAATTGATCTTTTTACACAAAGGAGTTATTGGCCAAACTATTGGCTGCGGAGTTGGTGGAGGAAGTGAGGCCAAACAGGGTAGTCATGTGCTCTGACTCCTGTGCAGCACTGTTGAGCTTAAATTAATTTGTGTCTCAGATCAGAAAGGATGTATTGTGTGAGGTTTTGCAGTGCTTGTATAGGGTGAAAAAGATGTGGGTATTTGTGATGTTCCTCTTGGTTACAGAAGTAGAGGGGAATGAGGAGGTCGATGTTATCGCCAAGCAGGCTCTAAAACATCTTCATGTTGAGATAGAACTGTTAATCAGTGAAGTAGAAGCCAGTGGGTTAATAAAAACAGGGGTTAAAAACAAATGGAAAGATTTGTGGATAAGGGAGGGAAATGAAAGACACCTGTATAAGATCTAGGAAAAGGTGGGTGCAGGGAGGTCCTCGGGCCGAGAGAGAAGGGAGGAAACAAGGCTAAATAGTACATTGAAAGTGGTGGGGAAACATCCGACTGTGAGGTGTGATCATTGTCAGGAGGAGATGGAGACTGTGGAACACGCTCTATTTCAGTGCCAGAAATATGGGAGGGAAAGGGAGAGATTGTTATTAGATTGGAATAGTAATGGGGCGGCAGGGTAGCCTAGTGGTTAGAGCGTTGGACTAGTAACCGGAAGGTTGCAAGTTCAAACCCCCGAGCTGACAAATCTGTCGTTCTGCCCCTGAACGGGCAGTTAACCTACTGTTCCTAGGCCGTCATTGAAAATAAGAATTTGTTCTTAACTGACTTGCCTAGTTAAATTCAAATGAAAATAAAAAGTGCAAGGATTAAGTGAACTGCTGGGGAAGTAGTAGTAGTATTTTATTATGTACTTGGTTTCCTTCGGGAAACAATAATATTGGGTAGGATTTAGACTTTCACTGTCTCTGGTTCACACTCCAGTCCAGTTAGTGGCAGTACCTTAAAGTTGGTTGCCAATTGCCATATAAAAACCACAGAAGAAGAAGTCCACCTCTTCCTTTTCTCGGCTCATTCCAGAGAGGATTTTCTTACAAGGAAATCTGTACGCAGGATACTGTCAAATAATGGGAGCAAAAGGGAGGAAGTTATGTTATCTAGGATGAGATTAGGGCATATGGGATTGAATTCCTCTTAACATGGTACTGGAATGAGTAATGGCTGTATGACAGAGGAAACGGTTGAACAAAAGGAGAGGTTGTTTGACAGGGTCAGAGGTTGCACTGGAATGGGGAGTGGGTGGTATTTTGGGTGGGAGTGATGGGAGTAGTGAGTTTGTAGGAAATTCTTTTATTTTATTAGAAATTCAGAGTTAGTGGTATAGATTAGTGGTTCCCAAACTGTGGCACGCGCCAGTTAAAGTTTTTTATTTGTTTTTTTTCCAATAGCTTGGAGCAGCTAGCCTCTCCATCTGGGTGCTATGCTGTCCCCCCCACTCGGTTTGGCTTGTGCCATCTCGTTTGAGTTTTGTCCTTGTTTTGATTACTTGTGACAGTGTACCAACCTGGGAGATACTCGGTTTGGTTGACCAGTACTGTATTGCGGCACTGAGGGTTTGTCTTAGTTGTCTGTGTGACCTGCCTGTCCACCGGGAACCCTCACGGTTTTAACCTTCAAGTTTGGGGACCACGCAAGATAGAGAGACGTACTGTATGTTTGGCTCCAGCGGACATGCAGTTCTCCCCTGACCTATAGGTGTGGAGAGGCGCCCCATGTTTTCATCTCTCATGGGACGCAGCCATCTTGCTACACTCTTTTGTGCAGTGTTGCCATTTTCCTGGTTTTCAGACGAAATTAGGCTACGCTGAAAACGATGTCGTGGGTGAAAATGTATTGGTGAGCTACTTCTAAATTACACTACGGGCGCCATGGCATTTCTCTCTTTTGTATTTTTTTTAAAACTATATATTTCACTGTTACTTGCTGCTGACTATCAGGCAGTGAGCAGGCTGTTAATGAGTGAGTGAGTAAATGGTGGGGAGGGGGAGGGTCGGGGGTGTGTGTGCACTGAGAGAGCACTGGTTGAGAGAGTGCTGCAGCAGAGCCAGCTGAGTCACGAGCTGTGTTCGTTTACCCATAATAACATACTGTATACTACATACTTAATGAGTATATACTACATACTATTAGTTCATTTCAGTAAACAAGAATAAGAATTTGTTCTTTAACTGACTTGCCTAGTTAAAGAAAAAAGAAAAAGAATAACTATATCCATACTATGACCAATAAGCATACTGCACATTAACAATTTGTGTCACAAATAGTATGGTTAGTGCGGTTATTATGAGTATTCAAACACAGCTACAGATACAGAGCAGCACGCACGTCGTGACAACTTTTTTTGACCAGTTGTTGGTAGGCTATTTAGATTGGTCATTATGGAGACACCCTTTTTCCATGAAACATCAACGCGCTAGAACTGATATGACAGCGACAAAGCATTGGAAAACAACTTTAGGCTCACTACAGCTCTTTTAGATGAGTCCACAAAGATCACACTTACAAATACATTAAATGTGGAGAATGATAGGGTACATTTTCATCTGTTGGCTATTCATTTCTATGCCATTGTAGGCTACTGTAATCTACCATTTGATACAATAAATACAATATCACTGTAGTCATTGTAAATCAATTTGTGCCACTTGTGTAGCCTACCTGGAGCTGGCAAACTGATGTAATAAACAGCCTAGAACGCTGTGTGTTGTTGTTGTTATTATGAAATGATTCATGGCCATGTTTAGTTAATTCAATTTAAAGTTATCCATTGTGATCATGGTCACAGCTCTTTCGCAAAACACTTAATGTCAGTTTCATTGTGGACTTTTCCTTGAAATTCGATGTTGGGCTTGTCAGTGGCTATAAGCTACCTGCATCTAGCTCAGCAAACAATGGCGAAGTTAAATTGCAATTCTAAACCCAGATTTTAGTCAGTAGCCTACGTCAATCTCGCAAATAGGCCATTTATAAACATCTGGCACAATTGCCAGAAAATAGCCTTACATAATTTTTTGTTCAAAGTTCGTTCAAAGTGTTTCTTGCACAGAGATTTCGAAATCCTCTGTCCAACTTTCATCACACAAACTCTCCAGCCGGGGAGTTTGGGTGACCCTAAGCACACAGCCAAGAAAACGCAGGAGTGGCTTTGGGACAAGTCTCTGAATGTCCTTGAGTGTCCCAGCCAGAGCCCAGACTTGAACCCGATCGAACAACAGCTACAATACCTATTTTGTCAATTGGCCTGGACACATTTTACTGCTGGTGCGGAGACCCACCAGCCCTTCACGACCGGACTACCGACGTAATCTGCCCGAGGGGGTTATTCAACTGGCCCCTCCGTTGCGGCGTCCCCTGAATGCCCGTCTGCCTGCCTGCTATCGGCGGCCCGCAAGCTGTCTAGAACATATCGGCTGTTAGCTGAATAGGTCCATTGCACAATTTCTTGGGCCACTATACCTATTTTTGCCAATTGGACCTGTCCCCTTTACCACAAGGAACCCTACTAATCCATCAATAATTTTCTTCCGATGTAAACGCACGAGAAGGCTCTGCACGAGGAGGCTATAAACAGACTTCCTCCGTCACGACGTCCCCGGAATGCCCATCTGCAAGCCGCGGCCCGCTAGCGGTCTAGAGCATATCGGCTGTTAGCTGAAGAGGTCCATTAGCCAATTTCTTGGGCCACTATACCTATTTTTGCCAATTGGACTGGCCCCCTTTACTAAACGGAACCCTACTAATCCATCAAGAATTTTCTTCCGATGTAAACGCACGAAAAGATATAAACAGACTTCCTCCGTCGCGACGTCCCTCTGAGGCCCATCTGCTAGCTTGCTATCCCTGGCCCGCAAGCTGTCTGAATCGTCTTGTCTCCAACCAGCCTCACTACTCACTGGACCCTTATGATCACTCGGCTACGCACGCCTCTCCTTAATGTCAATGTGCCTTGTCCATTGCTGTTCTGGTTAGTGATTACTGTCTTATTTCACTGTAGAGCCTCTAGCCCTGCTCAATATACCTTATCCAACCCATTAGTTCCACCTCTCACACATGCGATGACATCACCTGGTTTAAATGATGTTTCAAGAGACAATATCTCTCTCATCATCACTCAAAGCATAGGTTTACCTCCACTGTATTCACATCCTACCATACCTTTGTCTGTACATTATGCCTTGAATCTATTCTTTCGCGCCCAGAAACCTGCTCCTTTTACTCTCTGCTCTGGACGTACTAGACGACTAGTTCTTATAGCCTTTAGCTATACCCTTATCCTACTCCTCCTCTGTTCCTATGGTGATGTAGAGGTTAATCCAGGCCCTGCAGTGCCTAGCTCCACTCCTATTCCCCAGGTGCTCTCATTTGTTGACTTCTGTAACCGTAAAAGCCTTAGTTTAATGCATGTTAAAATTAGAAGCCTCCTCCCTAAATTTGTTTAATTCACTGCTTTAGCACACTCTGCCAACCCGGATGTCCTAGCCGTGTCTGAATCCTGGCTTAAGAAGACCACCAAAAACCCTGACATTTCCATCCCTAACTATAACATTTTACGACAAGATAGAACTGCCAAAGGGGCTGTTGCAATCTACTGCAGAGATAGCCTGCAGAGTTCTGTCTTACTATCCGGGTGTTACGTTCCCCAGGTTATGTGTTGTAGTTTGTGTATTTGCATGTGTTTATTTCAGGAAATGGCTTCCTGAAATCCCTCAAGCAGCTGATTGGTCGACTCCATGGCTAATTGGAGAGCTGACCCCGCCCCCTCGTCAAGACGCAGCTGTCTCCAATTACCCATTCCTTCAGAAGCTATATAAAAGCCAGTGTTCTGTTCAGGAGGGAGAGATTTGCTGGGAGGTCATTGCTAGAGAGATTTTGCTCGAGAGATTTGCTGGGAGGTCATTGCAGAGATTTTGCTAGAGAGTTTTGCTGGGAGGTCATTGCAGAGATTTTGCTAGAGAATTTTGCTGGGAGGTCATTGCTGAGAGTTGGTATGTTTTGTGAGTTTGTTGCTCAGATAGAGCTTATTTGATGTCCTTTGTTTCTTAGTTTGTTTGTGAAAATTATTTAATATTCTGTTTCATTTGTTCCCAGGGGGGAAGTGGAAGGCACCTAGGGAGTGCTTAGGCAAGAGGCCCGCGGGCATACACATACCCGTAGCATATTCGCTGTCTAGGCACACTAGGTAAGACCTGGGTGGACCACCCCCTGTATTTTGGTTAGGGCACCAGGTGGTGCTAAATTAGGTAAGTAGTGGGTAGGCAGGTAAGATAGGAGGGGGGGGGGGCTTTGAGATTTACTTTCTTTGCTTTGGTTCCGTCCAGCCCCTTTTCCCCATATTACCGTGTGAAGGAATAAAGTCCTTGTAAACGGTACCACATTCTGTCTGTTGTCATCCTTACTCGCACCTACAGTCCATACCTTTTTCAATTCACAGAGAGTTTAGTTGTAGCAGGGTGTTGCGTTCCCTCTTCATAGAGGCGTGCGTAACACCGGGTCTGTACCCAAACGACTCGAGCTTCTACTTTTAAAAATCCACCTTTGCAGAAACAAGTCTCTCACCGTTGCCGCTTGCTATAGACCACCCTCTGCCCCCAGCTGTGCTCCGGACACCATATGTGAACTGATTGCCCCCCATCTATCTTCAGAGCTTGTGCTGCTAGGTGACCTAAACTTGGACATGCTTAACATCACGGCCATCCTACAATCTAAGCTTGATGCCCTCAATCTCACACACATTATCAATGAACCTACCAGGTACAAGCCCAAAGCAGTAAACACAGGCACCCTCATAGATATCACCCTAACCAACTCTCCCTCCAAATACAGCTCTGCTGTTTTCAACAAAGATCTCAGCCTCATTGCCTGCATCCGTAATGGGTCTGCGGTCAAACGACCACCCCTCATCACTGTCAAACGCTCCCGAAAACACTTCAGCGAGCATGCCTTTCTAATCGACCTGGCCCGGGTATCCTGGAAGGAATCCGTCAGTAGAGGTTGCCTGGTTATTCTTTAAAAGTGCCTTCCTCAACATCTTAAATAAGCATGCCCCATTCAAATAAATTAGAACCAGGAACAGATACAGCCCTTGGTTCTCTCCAGACCTGACTGCCCTTGACCAGCACAAAAACAGCCTGTGGCGTTCTGCATAAGCATCGAATAGCCCCCGTGATATGCAACTTTTCAGGGAAGTTAGGAACCAATATACACAGGCAGATAGGAGAGCTAAAGATAACTTTTATCAAGCAGAAATTTGCATCCTGTAGCACAAACTCAAAAACGTTCTTGGACACTAAAGTCCATGGAGAATAAGAGCACCTCCTCCCAGCTGCCCATTGCACTGAGGTTAGGAAACACTGTCACCACCGATAAATCCACGATAATTGAGAATTTCAATAAGCATTTTCCTAAGGCTGGCCATGCTTTACACCTGGCTACCCCTACCCCGGCCAACAGCCCTGCACCCCCCACAGCAACTCGCCCAAGCCTCCCCAATTTCTCCTTCAAATCCAGATAGCTGATGTTCTGAAAGAGCTGCAAAATCTGAACCCCCGGGCTCCCGGGTGGTTAAGGGTGATGTACTGCAGCACTAGCTGTGCCACCAAAGACTCTGGGTTCGCGCCCAGGCTCTGTCGTAACCGGCCGCGACCGGGAAGTCCGTGGGGTGACGCACAATTGGCCTAGCGTCGTCTGGGTTAGGGAGGGTTTGGCCGGTAGGGAAATCCTTGTCTCATCGCGCACCAGCGACCCCTGTGGCGGGCCGGGCGCAGTGCGCGCTAACCAAGGTTGCCAGGTGCACGGTGTTTCCTCCGACACATTGGTGCTGCTGGCTTCCGGGTTGGATGGTGCTGTGTTAAGAAGCAGTGCGGCTTGGTTGGGTTGTGTATCGGAGGACGCATGACTTTCAACCTTATTCTTTCCCGAGTCCGTACGGGAGTTGTAGCGATGAGACAAGATAGTAGCTACTAAATAATTGGATACCACAAAAAAAGGGGTGAACATTTATTTAAAAAAAATTAAAATCTGAACCCCTACAAATCAGCCGGGCTAGACAATCTGGACCCTCTCTTTCTAAAATTATCTGCCAAAATTGTTTCATATCGTCTGAGATTCCCAAAGATTGGAAAGCAGCCGCGGTCATCCCCCCTCTTCAAAGGGGGAGACACTCTAGACCCAAACTGCTACAGACCTATATCTATCCTACCCTGCCTTTCTACGGTCTTCGAAAAGCCAAATTAACAAACAGATGACAGACCATTTCAAATCCCACCATATCTTCTCCGCTATGTAATCTTGTTTCAGAGCTGGTCATGGGTGCACCTCAGCCACGCTCAAGGTATCGATAAGAGACAATACTGTGCAGCCATATTCATCGACCTGGCCAAGGCTTTCGACTCAATCACCACATTCTTATCGGCAGACTCAACAGCCTTGGTTTTTCAAATGATTGCCTCGCCTGGTTCACCAACGACTTCTCTGATTCAGTATGTCAAATCAGAGGGCCTGTTGTCCGGACCTCTGGCAGTCTCTATGGAGGTGACACAGGGTTCAATTCTCGGGCTGAGTCTCTTCTCTGTATACATCAATGATGTCGCTCTTGCTGCTGGTGATTCTCTGATCCACCTCTACGCAGACGATACCATTCTGTATACTTCTGTCCCTTCTTTGGACACTGTGTTAACTAACTTCCAGACGAGCTTCAATTCCATACAACTGCTCTTAAATGCAAGCAAAACTAAATGCATGCTTCAACCGATCGCTGCCCGCACCTACCTGCCTGTCCAGTATCACTACTCTGGATGGTTCTGACTTAGAATACGTGGACAACTACAAATACCTAGGTGTCTGATTAGACTATAAACTCTCCTTCCAGACTCACATTAAGCATCTCCAATCCAAAATTAAATCTAGAATCGGCTTCCTATTTCGCAAGGCGGAGCTTTACCTAGCATGGACTTGTAGATGACCTGGAGCCAGTGGGTCTGGCGACGAATATGTAGCGAGGGCCAGCCGACTAGTGCATACAAGTCGCAGTGGTGGGTGGTATAAGGTGCTTTAGTGACAAAACGGATGGCACTGTGATAGACTGCATCCAGTTTGCTGAGTAGAGTGTTGGAAGCCATTTTGTAGATGACATCGCCGAAGTCGAGGATCGGTAGGATAGTCAGTTTTACTAGGGTAAGCTTGGTGGCGTGAGTGAAGGAGGCTTTGTTGCGGAATAGAAAGCCGACTCTTGATTTGATTTTCGATTGGAGATGTTTGATATGAGTCTGGAAGGAGAGTTTGCAGTCTAGCCAGACACCTAGGTACTTATAGATGTCCACATATTCAAGGTCGGAACCATCCAGGGTGGTGATGCTAGTCGGGCATGCGGGTGCAGGCAGCGATCGGTTGAAAAGCATGCATTTGGTTTTACTAGCGTTTAAGAGCAGTTGGAGGCCACGGAATGAGTGTTGTATGACATTGAAGCTCGTTTGGAGGTTAGATAGCACAGTGTCCAATGACGGGCCGAAAGTATATAGAATGGTGTCGTTTTGCAGGATGACATCTCTTGAGATGCACCATCTCGTTTTTAGGTGTCCAAAAGAACATTTAAAAAACAACACAATACTTAGTAAGAAGAATAATATGGCAACTACTGTCTAATAATAACAATTAAATAATAATAAAAATGTACATAAACAACGTAAAAACGTTGTTGTACAACTACGAATAGGCCTACAACTAATAGAAACTACTGCTACACCTACTAATACAACTAATAAAAACTACTACTACAACTAATAAAAACTACTGCTACAACTAATAAAAACTACTGCTACAACTAATAAAAACTACTGCTACAACTAATAAAAACTACTGCTACAACTAATAAAAACTACAGCTACAACTAATAAAAACTACTGCTACACCTACTAACACAACTAATAAAAACTACAGCTACTGCTGCAACTAATAAAAACTACTGCTACACCAACTAATACAACAAATAAAAACTACAGCTACAACTGTAACGACGTTCGTCTGTTGTAAGAAGAGAGTCAGACCGAAATGCAGCGTGTAGGTTACTCATGACTTTAATGAATGAAAACGGTACATGAAATAACTGAAATACGAAAACAACAAACGAAACGTGAAACTAATTACAGCCTATCTGGTGACTACTACACAGAGACAGGTACAAACACCCACAAAATACAAAGTGAACTCAGGCTACCTAAATACGGTTCCCAATCAGAGACAACGATAAGCACCTGACTCCAATTGAGAATCGCCTCAGGCAGCCAAGACTATACAACACCCCTAATTAGCCGCGATCCCAAATACTACAAACCCCAATACGAAAAACAACATATAAACCCATGTCACACCCTGGCCTACCCAAACATATAACAAAACACAAAATACAATGACCAAGGCGTGACAGAACCCCCCCTAAGGTGCGGACTCCCGGACGCACCTCAAGAGCATAGGGAGGGTCCGGGTGGGCGTCTGTCCATGGTGGCGGTTCTGGCTCGGGACGTGGACCCCACTCCATAAATGTCCTATTTCCTCCCCTTCGCGTCCTGGGATAATCCACCTTCTCCGCCGACCATGGCCTAATAGTCCTCACCCTGATCCCCACATAACTGAGGAGCAGCTCGTGATAGAGGGGCAGCTCGGGACAGAGGGGCAGCTCGGGACAGAGGGGCAGCTCAGGACAGAGGGGCATCTCAGGACAGAGGGGCATCTCAGGACAGAGGGGCATCTCAGGACAGAGGGGCATCTCAGGACAGAGGGGCATCTCAGGACAGAGGGGCAGCCCAGGACAGAGGCAGCCCAGGATTGAGGGGAAGCCCGGGACTGAGGGGAAGCCCGGGACTGAGAGGAAGCCCGGGACTGAGGGGAAGCCCGGGACTGAGGGGAAGCCCGGTACTGAGAGGAAGCCCGGTACTGAGAGGAAGCCCAGTACTGAGAGGAAGCCCAGTACTGAGAGGAAGCCCAGTACTGAGATGAAGCTCAGGCAGGTAGTAGGCTCCGGTAAATCCTGGTTGTCGGGCAGATCTAGAAGAGACTGGTTGTCGGGGAGATCTGGAAGAGACTGGTTGTCGGGGAGATCTGGAAGAGACTGGTTGTCTGGCGGCGCTGGGCTGACTGGTGGCGCTGGGCAGACTGGGAGCACTGGCGGCGCTGGGCAGACTGGGAGCACTGGGCAGACTGGGAGCACTGGCGGCGCTGGGCAGACTGGGAGCACTGGCGGAGCTGGGCAGACTGGGAGCACTGGCGGAGCTGGGCAGACTGGGAGCACTGGCCGCGCTGGGCAGACTGGGAGCACTGGCCGCGCTGGGCCGACTGGGAGCACTGGCGGCGCTGGGCAGACTGGAGACTCCGGCAGCGCAGGAGAGGAGAAAGGCTCTGGCTGTGCTAAACAGGCGGGAGACTCCAACAGCGCAGGAGAGGAGAAAAGCGCTGGCTGCGCTGAACAGGCGAGGCGCACTGGAGGCCTGGTGCGTGGTGCTGGAACTGGTGGTACTGGCGCGAGGACACGCACAGGAAGCCTGGTGCGGGGAGCTGCTACCGGAGGACTGGTGTGTAGAGGTGGCTCTGGATAGACCGGACCGTGCAGGCGCACTGGAGCTCTTGAGCACCGAGCCTGCCCAAGCTTACCTGGCTCGATGCCCACTCTAGCCCGGCCAATAGGAAGGGCTGGTATGTGCCGCACATGGCTCTGCACCCGCACTGGAAACACCGTGCGCTCCATAGCGTAACACGGTGCCTGCCCGGTCTCTCTAGCCCAACGGTGAGCACAGGGAGTATGCGCAGGTCTCCTACCTGGCATAACTATTCTCCCTTCTAGCCACCCCCCAATAATTTTTTGGGGCTGCATTTCCAGCTTCCAACCGCGTCGCCGTGCTGCCTCCTCATACCTACGCCTCTCCGCTTTAGTCGCTTCTATTTCTTCCTTGGGACGGCGATATTCTCCAGGCTGAGCCCAAGGTCCTTTACCGTCTAATTCCTCCTCCCATGTCCAATTCTCCAAGTGGTGCAGCCTCTCCCACTGCAACTGCTCTTCACGATTAACAGGGAGAGTAGGCTCAGGTCTGACTCCTGACTCAGCCACTCTCTCTCTGCGCTTTCCCCCAATAAATATTTGGGGGTTACTTTCGTTTTGCGCTCTGCGTCGCCGTGTTTTCCTTTTAGACTCCATTCGTCTATAGCCCTCTTCGCATTGCTGCAGGGAATCCCAGGCGGGCTCCTGCACTCGCTCTGGGTCGGCCGCCCACCTGTCGATTTCCTCCCACGTCGTATACTCCATGCTTCTGCTGTCCATAACGTCCTCCTTTAGCTCCTGCCAGTTTACACACTGCTCGGTCTGTGAGTGGTGGGTGTTTCTGTAACGACGTTCGTCTGTTGTAAGAAGAGAGTCAGACCGAAATGCAGCGTGTAGGTTACTCATGACTTTAATGAATGAAAACGGTACATGAAATAACTGAAATACAAAAACAACAAACGAAACGTGAAACTAATTACAGCCTATCTGGTGACTACTATACAGAGACAGGTACAAACACCCACAAAATACAAAGCGAACTCAGGCTACCTAAATATGGTTCCCAATCAGAGACAACGATAAGCACCTGACTCCAATTGAGAATCGCCTCAGGCAGCCAAGCCTATACAACACCCCTAATTAGCCAGATCCCAAATACTACAAACCCCAATATGAAAAACAACATATAAACCCATGTCACACCCTGGCCTACAAAAACACGACAGGACAGGGCGATCAGAAAAACACGACATGGTGAAATACTAAACAAGGAACCGACGGGACAGGAACGGAACACAAACATATAACAAAAACACAAAATACAATGACCAAGGCGTGACAACAACTAATAAAAACTACTGCTACAACTAATAAAAACGACTAATACAACTAATAAAAACTACTAATACAACTAATTAAAACTACCGCTACAACTACAACTAATAAAAACTACTGCTACAACTAATAAAAACTACTAATACAACTAATTAAAACTACCGCTAACTAACTAATAAAAACTACTGCTACAACTAATAAAAACTACTAATACAACTAATTAAAACTACCGCTACAACTACAACTAATAAAAACTACTGCTACAACTAATAAAAACTACTGCTACAACTAATAAAAACTACTGCTACAACTAATAAAAACTACAGCTACTGCTGCAACTAATAAAAACTACTGCTACAACTAATAAAAACTACTGCTACAACTAATAAAACTACTGCTACAACTAATAACAACTACTGCTAAAACAACTAATAAAAACTACTAATACAACTAACATAACTACTACTAATAAAAACTACTGCTACAACTAATAAAAACTACTGCTACAATTAATAAAAACTACTAATACAACTAATTAAAACTACCGCTACAACTACAACTAATAAAAACTACTGCTACAACTAATAAAAACTACTAATACAACTAATAAAAACTACTAATACAACTAATTAAAACTACCGCTACAACTACAACTAATAAAAACTACTGCTACAACTAATAAAAACTACTGCTACAACTAATTAAAACTACCGCTACAACTAATAAAACTACTGCTACAACTAATAAAAACTACTGCTACAACTAATAAAAACTACAGCTACTGCTGCAACTAATAAAAACTACTGCTACAACTAATAAAAACTACTGCTACAACTAATAAAAACTACTGCTACAACTAATAAAACTACTGCTACAACTAATAACAACTACTGCTAAAACAACTAATAAAAACTACTAATACAACTAACATAACTACTACTAATAAAAACTACTGCTACAACTAATAAAAACTACTGCTACAATTAATAAAAACTACTAATACAACTAATTAAAACTACCGCTACAACTACAACTAATAAAAACTACTGCTACAACTAATAAAAACTACTAATACAACTAATAAAAACTACTAATACAACTAATTAAAACTACCGCTACAACTACAACTAATAAAAACTACTGCTACAACTAATAAAAACTACTGCTACAACTAATAAAAACTACTAATACAACTAATTAAAACTACCGCTACAACTACAACTAATAAAAACTACTGCTACAACTAATAAAAACTACTGCTACAACTAATAAAAACTACTGCTACAACTAATAAAAACTACAGCTACTGCTGCAACTAATAAAAACTACTGCTACAACTAATAAAAACTACTGCTACAACTAATAAAAACTACTGCTACAACTAATAAAAACTACTGCTACAACTAATAAAACTACTGCTACAACTAATAACAACTACTGCTAAAACAACTAATAAAAACTACTAATACAACTAACATAACTACTACTAATAAAAACTACTGCTACAACTAATAAAAACTACTGCTACAATTAATAAAAACTACTGCTAAAACAACTAATAAAAACTGCTGATAAAACTACTAAATGTACCTATAATATATACACATATATTTACAAATATCTTCACATGGTGTGTCACGACTTCCGCCGAAGTGGGCTCCTCTCCTTGTTCGGGCGGCGTTCAGCGGTCTCCTTGTTCCGGAGGGCTCCTCTCCTTGTTCAGGCGTTCAGCGGTCGACGTCACCGGCTTTCGCCATCCGAAGAGGGCTCCTCTCCTTGTTCGGGCGGCGTTCAGCGGTCGACGTCACCGGCTTTCTAGCCATCCGAAGAGGGCTCCTCTCGTTGTTCGGGCGGCGTTCAGCGGTCGACGTCACCGGCTTTCTAGCCATCCGAAGAGGGCTCCTCTCGTTGTTCGGGCGGCGTTCAGCGGTCGACGTCACCGGTCTTCTAGCCATCGCCGCTCCATTTTTCCTGTATCCACCTGGTTTTCATTCCCCAATCAATTCATATGGATTTATTCCTCTGTTCCCCATGTCTTTTGTGTTACGTGTATTTTGATATTGTGGATATTGTTAGCGCATTACTTTTTGTCTATTTTCAGTGTTTTGGGCACATTTTATGTTACTTTGTGCTGTCATTTTGACCGGAATAAAAAGTGCGCCTGTTCACTACACTCTGCTCTCCTGCACCTGACTTCACCTCCAATACACAATCCTAACATGGTGATGTTTTTATTAGTTAAAAACACAAACTATTTGTTCTTACATTTGAAAAATGATGGGCCATAAAGGTGGATGGATTTCCCATTGAATTCACACTTTTTGGGTAGGTCCTACACCACGAACATTCACACCTGGCATTATAACCTATCTGCAAACAGTTGTCTGGACTGAGGCATGCAAGTGAAAAGAAAAGCAAACATTCACACATTTGTCTGGGCGTCCATTGAATTCATATTGAGTGGGTAGGATTAAGCCGTCAGAAAATTCACACCTGGCCAAATGGCCAATTCAGCATTTTACAGTGCAAGCATTTGACTTGCAGATACACTGAACAAAAATATAAACACGACATGTAAAGTGTTGGTCCCATGTTTCATCAGCTGAAATAAAAGATCCCAGAAATGTTCCATAAGTACTGAGGAGTATTTCTGTCTGTAATAAAGCCCAATCATTCTGATTGGCTGGGCCTGGCTCCCCAGCGGGTCGGTCGGGCTGGCTCCCAAGTTATCCTATGCGCTCCCAGGCCCACCCATGGCTGCGCCCTTGCCCGGTCATGTGAAATCCATAGATTTCCTTATATGAACTGTAACTCAGCAAAACCTTTGAAATTGTTACATGTTACGTTTATATATTTTTTCAGTATACAGTACATATTATATATTTTGCGACTTGGAATTTTAATTTAGGAGCACCAGTGCACCTCGAAAAATTAAGAACTTTTATTACCTCAAAAATGTATAATCTCAAATATCTTTTCATTTTGCTCCTAAATGACTTTGTATGCACCTATATTTTTCAACATAAGCGCCACACACACATGCTCCTTTGTAAGAAAAGGTCAGCGTAGAGCCCTGCCAATCCACAAATGGTTGTCTGGAAAGAGCTGTGGAAATGAACATTCATACAGTTGTAGTATTTTTTTGTTTAACCACGATATTTATCGATAGAGTAATAGAAAAATATGCAACCAATATCGATAGATTGATCAGTGCCCATCACTGTTACTCTTACATTACATTTTAGTCATTTAGCAGACACTCTTATCCAGAGCAATTTATTATTGACCCTCATTGGTAATGTGTCCATTCCTGTCTGCAGCTTTCACATTTCCAACGGAAGCAGAGGAACCTGCAGCTCAACCATTTCCACTGGAGGGAGACTTCTAAACAGAACACTACAGCCACTGCATCGGTGTCCACTGCCCTGGTAATAACACCTACTGTGACTACTGCCCTGGCAACAGGAAGACCGGTGATTACTGCCCAGTCAACAAGACGTCTTGTGACTATTGCTCTGGCAACAACATCTCCTGTGACTTCTGCCCTGGCAACAAGAAGACCGGTAACTACTGCCCAGGCAACAAGACCTCCTGTGACTACTGCCCTGGCAACAGGAAGACCGGTGATTACTGCCCAGGCAACAAGACGTCTTGTGACTATTGCTCTGGCAACAACATCTCCTGTGACTTCTGCCCTGGCAACAAGAAGACCGGTGACTACTGCCCAGGCAACAAGACCTCCTGTGACTACTGCCCTGGCAACAAGAAGACCATACTAATAATGCTTTGTCCGTTTTCATAGAAGGCAGTTAGAGATTGTAACATTGTCGGTGGTGAGGAGATCAGATACAAAGCCTGGTGAAAGGTGAAGATACAACTTTGTATTTATACACTACATATACAAAAGTATGTGGACACACCTTCAAATGAGTGGATTTGGCTATTTCAGCCACACCCAATGCTGACAGGTGTATAAAATCAAGCACATAGCCATGCAATCTCCATAAACAAATATTGGCAGTACAATGGCTTACTGAAGAGCTCAGTGGCTTTCAACGTGGGTCTGGCATAGGATGCCACCTTCCCATCAAGTCAGTTTGTCAAATATCTGTCCTGCTAGAGCTGCCCCGGTCAACTGTAAGTGCTATTATTGTGAAGTGGAAACGTCTAGGAGCAACAACGGTTCAGCCGTGAAGTGGTTGGCCACACAAGCTCACAGATTGGTATCGCAGAGTGCTGAAGCACGTGGAGCGTAAAAATAGTCTGCAACAGTCACTTCCGAGTTCCAAACTGCCTCTGGAAGCAACGTCAGCACAAGAACTGTTAATCAGGAGATTCATGAAATGTGTTTCCATGGCAGAGCAGCTGCACACAAGCCTAAGATCACCACGTGCAATGGCAAGCGTCAACTGGAGTGGTGTAAAGCTCACCGCCATTGGACTCTGGAGCAGTGGAAACGCATTTCTGGAGTGATGAATCACACTTCACCATCTGGCAGATGGACGTGTATGGGTGCCAGCTTTACAAATGGGGAGTGGCCCATGAAATACTGTTTTGGGAGGTAATGTATTGGTGTCTATTGGTGACAGGCTTTTAAATACCTTGCTTTTTATTACACTATCATCTCTTGACTAATGTCATTTCAAGGACTACCGGCATTTTATCAAAGGAAACTTGTACTTTCTGTTGAGAGGATTTTTTCAATGACCTTTCAAGTTTTGTTACTGCGGACTGTTGTTTTCTGTTTTTCAGTCGTACGTACTGTTATGTTCTTTGTTTTTATATATATTTTTTAAACACTTTGAAAAAGTCGGAATAGTTATTTCAAGGACTCTTAAATGGGCACTGGTACAAAAGTCAGCTACTATGGTTGAGGAAATCTCTCTCTCTCTCTCTCTCTCTCTCTCTCTCTCTCTCTCTCTCTCTCTCTCTCTCTCTCTCTCTCTCTCTCTCTCTCTCTCTCTCTCTCTCTCTCTCTCTCTCTCTCTCTCTCTCTCTCTCTCTCTCTCTCTCTCTCTCTCTCTCTCTCTCTCTCTCTCTCTCTCTCTCTCTCTCTCTCGTCAATCCAGTCTGACAGTCTATATACTTTGATGTCTCCTCTTAATGAGGATCTGTTGACAGCAAGAGAGCCAAGCTGTTTTCATCAACTCTCATTTAGTGTCTTATTGCAGATAGCCGTCTGTCACTTACACATTATCATATAACCCAAATGACTGTGCTAAGGGAATTTGTGTTCATTAGAATACAATGGAACATTCTCCTAATAAATTAGCATGCTGGACTCATAATATGATCCTAATACACCTCATGGAATACCTACGTGTAATAAATATGTAGCGCTAGTCTAGTGCTGAGCGATTAGTGTTTTTTTAGGTCTGATTCGGTTAGATTATTACAAAATAATCACAGTTTTAATTGATTTCAATTATTTTTAATTAATAAAAGTCTCATGATGGTAGTGACTGCCCATTACTGCTTATCAATTATTAACAATTTATTAACATTATTTGAATTTAATAAAAATATTTCAGTTGTGTATTTGACATTTGTTTTATTTGATGACTTCATTATTTCATTCCAAGTCCTCATCTCTATAGAGCTGCTGCCTATGCTGTCTGAAAAAAATCACTGTTTTGTTGTTCTTCAAAAATAAATAAGTCATTTTTATGACTGCTGAATAACAACTATGAGTCACTTAGATAACTTGCAAAGCAACAGCTGTTCTCTCTATATCGCCTCACCATCATGCATTCTTTCCTCTTCTGTAGCAGGCGTAAAAGAAGCACAGACTGGACAAGTAGATGAGCAATGGATTATGGTAGAATATTGGCCAGTTGGAAACTACAACTCCGTACTACATCGCAATGTTCAGTCTGGATCTGATTTATCTCTGGAGAAACTGCAATGTTCACATTGAGTTCACAGAAGAAAAAAACTAAAACTAAATGGAATTCAAATAATTGAACCTACATAGGTGAATTAGATGTTTAAAAAACAAAAAATAACCAGCATTTCGATGAATCACTCAGGACTAAGCTAGTCTCATGTTAGAAGAGTCTGACTCATGAGTGGAATGGAGAAATGGAGAGGGGGAGATCAAGAAAGGGAGAGGGGGAGATCAAGAAAGGGAGAGGGGGAGATCAAGAAAGGGAGAGGGGGAGATCAAGAAAGGGAGAGGGGGAGATCAAGAAAGGGAGAGGGGGAGATCAAGAAAGGGAGAGATCAAGGGGAGATCAAGAAAGGGAGAGGGGGAGATCAAGAAAGGGAGAGGGGGAGATCAAGAAAGGGAGAGGGGAGATCAAGAAAGGGAGAGGGGGAGATCAAGAAAGGGAGAGGGGGAGATCAAGAAAGGGAGAGGGGGAGATCAAGAAAGGGAGAGGGGGAGATCAAGAAAGGGAGGGGGAGGAAAGGGAGAGATCAAGAAAGGGAGAGGGAGAAGAGAGGGGATCAAGAAAGGGAGATCAAGAAAACCTGTGAGTTTTCAAAACCTGTGAGTTTTCTCTACAAGCACAAACAACATGTCCAACACACTCAGATGTCTGGAATATGGTATTATATCTTCATATTTCTTTATATAGCAGAATGAAAAGCCTGTTTCGGAACAAATTTGCCTGCACTCACTTGCACAGCGAGCGCACGCGAACGCAAACACACACACGCGAACGCAAACACGCGAACCCAAACACACACACACACACACACACACACACACACACACACACACACACACACACACACACACACACACACACACACACACACACACACACACACACACACACACACACACACACACACACACACACACACACACACACGCGAACCCAAACACACACACACACACTTCTAGGCAGTGTATTAACAGTAGATAACAGTGAATTCATCGCCCCTCTTTTCCTCCCTATTCTGAATTTCAAAACCAACACAGAAAGAGAGTGGGCTAAGGAAGGATAGAATGTGTGTAAACTACCGGGGGAACAAAGCAGCGATATTTTAGCCCTCTGTTAAGTGCAGGACCATGTCAGAGTTATTCCAGACCATGTTAATAGATGCGTGTCTCTTGTTTTGCCTTGAGCTCTGCTCTCTGTAAAAATAGTAAAGCCCAGGGAAACTCTAGGGGCTGGAGGTGTTTAAACAACTCAGACACTCAGTCCCACTTACTGTAATAGGAAAATACTTTGGCTACCGTGAATTGTCTTATGAGTTAGATTTCTATGTTATCTACTACAATATATTTGCAGGGCAAATCACTGAATTGTCTTAGGAGTTAGTTTTCTATGTTATCTACTACAATATATCTGCAGGGCAAATCACTGAATTGTCTTAGGAGTTAGTTTTCTATGTTATCTACTACAATATATTTGCAGGGCAAATCACTGAATTGTCTTAGGAGTTAGTTTTCTATGTTATCTACTACAATATATCTGCAGGGCAAATCACTGAATTGTCTTAGGAGTTAGTTTTCTATGTTATCTACTACAATATATCTGCAGGGCAAATCACTGAATTGTTTAGATAGGCTACTTCAATGCATGATGCCCAACATAGCCCACAACAAAGAGGAAAAACTGAATGGCTGCATTATGCAGTGAAAAACTCCTGTATGTGCCTGTGTTCACTCCAGACCTGTCTGCCCTTGACCAGCACAAAAACATCCTGTGGCGTACTGCATTATCATCAAATAGCCCCCGTGATATGCAACTTTTCAGAGAAGTTAGGAACCAATATACACAATCAGTTAGAAAAGCTAAGGCTAGCTTTTCAAAACAGAAATTTGCATCCTGTAGCACAAATTCAAAAGAGTTCTGGGACACTGTAAAGTCTATGGAGAATAAGAGCACCTCCTCCCAGCTGCCCACTGCACTGAGGCTAGGAAACACTGTCACCACCGATAAACACTGTCACCACCGATAAACACTGTCACCACCGATAAACACTGTCACCACCGATAGCATTTTTCTACGGCTACAAATCTGGACCCTCTCATTCTAAAATTATTTGCCGAGATCGTTGCAACCCCCATTACTAGCCTGTTCAACCTCTCTTTCGTATTGACTGAAATCCCCAAAGATTGGGAAGCTGCCGCGGTCATCCCCCTCTTCAAAGGGGGAGACACTCTAGACCCAAACTGCTACAGACCTATATCTATCCTACCCTGCCATTCTAAGGTCTTCTTTGGACGAGCTTCAATGCCATACAACTCTCCTGCTCTCAAAACTAAATGCATGCTTCAACCGATCGCTGCCTGCACCTGCCCACCCGTCCAGCATCACTACTCTGGATTAGAAGTCGACCGATTATGATTTTTCACCACCAATACCGATTATTGGAGGACCATAAAAGCCGATACCGATTAATCGGCCAATTTTTATTTATTTATTTGTAATAATGACAATTACAACAATTCTGAATGAACACTTATTTTAACTTAATATAATACATCAATAAAATCCATTTAGCCTCAAGTAAATAATGAAACATGTTCAATTTGGTTTAAATAATGCAAAAACAAAGTGTTGGAGAAGAAAGTAAAAGTGCAATATGTTCCATGTCAAATATGTGCCATGTAAGAAAGCTAACGTTTCAGTTCCTTGCTCAGAACATGAGAACATATGAAAGCTGGTGGTTCCCTTTAACATGAGTCTTCAATATTCACAGGTAAGAAGTTTTAGGTTGTAGTTATTATAGGAATTATAGGACTATTTCCCTCTATACCATTTGTATTTCATTAACCTTTGAATATTGGATGTTCTTATAGGCACTTTAGTATTGCCAGTGTAACAGTATAGCTTCCGTCCCTCTCCTCGCTCCCCCCTGGGATCGAACCAGCAACACAACGACAATTAGCGCGCACTAACTAGCTAGCCATTTCACTTTGGTTACACGAGCCTCATCTTGGGAGTTGATAGGCTTGAAGTCATAAACAGCACAATGCTTGACGCACAACGAAGAGCTGCTGGCAAAACGCACGAAAGTGCTGTTTGAATGAATGTTTACGCGCCTGCTTCTGCCTACCACCGCTCAGTCAGATACTTGTATGCTCAGTTAGATTATATGCAACGCAGGACATTCTAGATAATATCTAGTAATATCATCAACCATGTGTAGTTAACTAGTGATTATGATTGATTGTTTTTTATAAGATAAGTTTAAAGCTAGCTAGCAACTTACATCGGTTTACTGCATTCGCGTAACTCCTTGTCGAGTGCAACGAGAGAGAGGCAGGTCGTTATTGCGTTGGACTAGTTAGGGTTGCAAGATTGGGTCCCCCGAGCTGACAAGGTGAAAATCTGTCGTTCTGCCCCTGAACAAGGCAGTTAACCTACTGTTCCTAGGCCGTCATTAAAAATAAGAATGTGTTCTTAACCGACTTGCCTAGTTAAATACAGATTAAATAAAGGTGGAAAAAAATACATTTAAAAAAATTGGCAAATGCCCAAAAATACCGATTTCCGATTGTTATGAAAACTTGAAATCGGCCCTAATTAATCCGCAATTCCGATTAATCGGCCGACCTCTACTCTGGTTGGTTCTGACTTAGAATATGTGGACAGCTACAAATACCTAGGTGTCTGGTTAGACTGTAAACTCTCCTTACAGACCCACATTAAGCACATTAAATCTCGAATCGGCTTCTTATTTCGCAAACAAAGCATGCTGCCAAACATACCCTCATAAAACTGACCCTCCTACCGATCCTCGACTTCGGCGATGTCATTTACAAAATAGCCTCCAACACAAATAATCAACAAATTGGATGCAGTCCATCACAGTGCCATCCGTTTTGTCACCAAAGCCCCAAATACTACCCACCACTGCGACCTGTATGCTCTCATTGGCTGGCTCATCGCTTCATACTCGTTGCCAAACCCACTGGCTCCAGGTCATCTACAAGTCTTTGCTAGGTAAAGCCCCGCTGTATCTCAGGTCAATGGTCACCATAGCAGCACCAACCCTGAAGGTATATTTTACTGGTCATCGCCAAAGCCAATTCCTCCTTTGGCCGCTTTTCCTTCCAGTTCTTTGCTGCCAATGACTGGAACGAACTGCAAAAATCACTGAAGCTGGAGACTCATATCTCCCTCACTAGCTTTAAGCACCAGCTGTCAGATCAGCTCACAGATCACAGCCCATCTGTAAATAGCCCATCCAACTACCTCATCCCCATACTGTATTTATTTATTTATCTTGCTCCTTTGCACCCCAATATCTCTACTTGCACATTCATCTTCTGCACATCTATCACTCCAGTGTTTAATTGCTATATTGTAATTACCTCACCGGTGTGGCCTATTTATTGCCTTACCTCCCTTATTTTACCTCCTTTGCACACACTGCATATATACTTATTTTATACTGTATTATTGACTGTATGTTTGTTTATTCCATGTGTAACTCTGTGTTGTTATATGTGACGAACTTCTTTGCTTTATCTTGGCCAGGTCGCAGTTGTAAATGAGAACTTCTTCTCAACTAGCCTACCTGGTTAAATAAAGGTGAAATATATATATATATATATATATTATTCTTTTTTTTTAAGTGCGTCTGTCAGAGAGAGAGAGGGAATACAGTACCTGTAGGCAGCAGACAGTCTAAAGGAGTGAATTCATCCATGATCATCCAGATGTTCCGTCTCTTCTGCAGAAGTACTCAACTGGAACAGAGAAACACACACAGTCACTTTATACTATTCTTTCTTCCTTTATTTATTTATTTCTTCAGAGTTCATCAAACCTTCAAAATAATTGCCTGACACCCAACAGTTTGAAAACAAGTAACAAAGCATTATCATAAACTCTCACTATTAAGGCAATTCCTCCCAATTACATGTCAACAACATACCATACCTGCCAAGCCAAGAGGCAGACTCTAGGAGGAATAAGTTAAAGGAACAGGTTTCCCAACATTCTAACAACCTCTGACCCCAACACTGATTGCTTATCTGAGCGTTGCAAAATAATTTAATCTCTAATCTGCAACCTGAACTTTTGATCAGTTAGCCATTGGCAGCTTCATACCAGTTAGTTACATCTCAGCAATATGAAGAGTGGTGGGAATAGTTCTGAATAATATTTGAGGGTAACTGAAAGTGACAAAGAGGCAGATACTATGACAACAGTCAATATATTGTGAGGTTTTACATGTGACATGGTTAAAGACAGATGGTGTCAACAGGGTCCCATTATACAGAATAAATTATGTAGTGAGTAAAATAATCAACAAACACAACAACAACGACAAATTACAAATTGTTTAGATTTTTCTCTATCCTTCCTGATTCAGAATATACAGGATCATTTTCATAGTCATGGCACGCTTTGTGTAAGAGCTATTGAAGATCGAAAGACCCCAAAAATAAAAATACATTTGTCCATCTTCCCGATTGTGAATAAAAAAACGAATATTCAATATTAACTAATTTTACCTCGGTAAACCGGGAGTCGGCAAGGACAGAGATGCCGAGTTTGCTCTCACATGCTTAGATACACAAACACATTACAATCGCCATTTACTCTCAACACATCTAGCTAAGTGACTTTGGTAGAACAATTATGTATGTCGTATTTAGGTTCTAAATTCATACTCACTGAGTAAAGTAACTAACGCAAGAGTTCCTGGTCAGATTTGTGTATAGTCAACAACAGCTCCGGATCTGACAGCAAGATATCCTGCTCTGGTGGAAAAGGTCCATAGACTCTGTGATGGCGCCATCTATCGGTGAACCAACATAAAATATAATAACAATATGCCGGGTATGACTATTAGGTTATAGGTCCATCTATCCAGTACTGAGAATAAATCCTAGATCTGTGCCTCAATCAAATTTGAATTGTAACATATTTCGTAAACAACAGGTGCTCACTAACAATAAAATACTTACTTACGGGCCCTTCCCAACAATGTAGAGAAAAATAAAATTGACAAATAATAGAAAAATAAAACATGTAATAATAAATACACAGCAAGTAATGATAACTTGCAGGGGAGTATGAGGTAATTAAGGTATGTACATACAGTGAATTCAGAAAGTATTCAGACCCCAAGACGTTTTACACATTTTGTTACGTTACAGCATTATTCTAAAAGTGATTAAATAAAAAAATGTCCTCATCAATCTAAACACAATACTCCATAATGCCAAAGTGAAAACAGAAAATACCTTTTTTACATAAGTATTCAGACCCTTTGCTATGAGATTCGAAATTGAACTCAGGTGCATCCTGTTTCCATTGATCATCCTTGAGACATTGTTGGAGTCCACCTGTGGTAAATTCAATTGATTGGACATGATTTGGAAAGGCACACACCTGTCTAGATAAGGTCCCACAGTTGACAGTGCATGTCAGAGCAAAAACCAAACCATGAGGTCAAAGGAATTGTCCGTGGAACTTCGAGACATGATTGTGTAGAGGCACAGAACTGGGGAAGGTACCAAAAATATTCTGCAGTATTGAAGGCTCCAACAACACAGTGGCTTAAATGGAAGAAGACTTTTCCTAGAGCTGGCCTCCCGGCCAAACTGAGTAATCAGTGGGTGAAAGGGTCTTGGTCAGGGAGGTTACCAAGAACCCAATGGTCAATCTGACAGAGCCCTAGAGTTCCTCTGTGGAGATGGGAATACCTTCCAGAAGGACAACCCTCTCTGCAGCACTCTATCAATCAGGCCTTTATGGTAGAGTAGCCAGACGGAAGCCACTCCTCAGTAAAAGGCACATGACAGCCTGCTTGGAGTTTGCCAAAAGGGACCTAAAGAACTCTCAGACCATGAGAAACAATATTGTCTTGTCTGATGAAACCAAGATTGAACTCTTTGGCCTGAATGCCAAGCGTCACTTCTGGAGGAAACCTGGCACCATCCCTACGGTGAAGCATGGTGGTGGCAGCATCATGCTGTGTGGATGTTTTCACTGGCAGGGACTGAGAGACTAGTCAGGATCGAGGTAAAGATGAACGAGGCAAAGTACAGAGTGATCCTTGATGAAAACCTGCTCCAGAGCACTCAGGACCTCAGACTGGGGCGTAGGTTCACCTTCCAACAGGACAACTACCCTAAGCGCACAGCCAAGACAATGCCGGAGTGGCTTTGGGACAGGTCTTTGAATGTCCTTGAGTGGCCCAGCCAGAGCCCGGACTTGAACCCGATCGAACATCTCTGGAGAGACCAGAAAATAGCTGTGCAGCGATGCCCCCCATTCAACCTGACAGAGGTTGAGAGGATCTGCAGAGAAGATTGGGAGAAACTCCCCAAATACAGGTGAGTCATGCTTGTAGCATCATACCCAAAAAGACTCGAAGACTCAAGATTGTAATCGCCGACAAAGGTGCTTCAACAAAGTACCGAGTAAAGGGTCTGAATAATTATGTCAATGTGATATTTCTGTATTTATTTTGCAAAGATTTAAAAAAAAATGTTTTTGCTTTGTCATAATCGGGTATTGTGGTGTAGATTGATGAAAAAAAATGTTTTCATCAATTTTAGAATAAGGTAGAAACGTAACAAAATGGGGGGAAAGTCAAAGGGTCTGAATACTTTCCAAATGCACTCTGTAACTAGGAAGAAAGTATGTGAGGAGTCAAAAAAGTTACTGCAAAAAGGGTCAATGCAGATAATCCAGTTGGCTATTTGGTTAAATATTTACCAGTATTATGGCTTTGGGGTAGAAGATGTTCAAGGTCCTGTTGCTTCCAGACTTGATGCGTTGGGACCGCTTGCCATGCAGTAGCAGAGAGAACAGTATATGATTTGGGTGGCTGGAGAGTTTGACCATTTTTAGGGTCTTCCTCTGACACCGCCTGGTATAGAGGTCCTGGATGGCAGGGAGCTCGTCCCCAGTCATGTACTGGGCCGTACGCACTACCCTCTGTAGCTCCTTGTGGTCGGATGCCAAGCAGTTGCCATAACAAGCAGTGATGCTTGAGGACCCATGCCAGATCTTTTCGGGCTCCTGAAAGGGAATAGACTTTGTCGTGCCCTCTTCACAAATGTATTGGTGTGTTCGGATCATGGTAGATCCTTAGTGATGTGGACACCGAGGAACTTGATGCTCTCGACCCGCTCCACTACAGCCCCTTCGATGTGAATGGGGGCGTGCTCTGCCCTAAGTTTCTTGTAGTCCATGATCAGCTCCTTTGTCTTGCTGACGTTGAGGGAGAGGTTGTTGTCCTTGCACCCCACTGCCAGGTCTCCTCCCTATAGGAGGTAATCAGGCCTATTACCGTCGTGCCATCGGCAAACTTAATGATTGTGTTGGAGTCGGGCCTCCCGGGTGGCGCAGTGGTTAAGGGCGCTGTACTGCAGCGCCAGCTGTGCCACCAGAGACTCTGGGTTCGCGCCCAGGCTCTGTCGTAACCGGCCGCGCCCGGGAGGTCCGTGGGGCGACGCACAATTGGCCTAGCGTCGTCCGGGTTTGGGAGGGTTTGGCCGGTAGGGAAATCCTTGTTTCATTGCGCACCAGCGACTCCTGTGGCAGGCCGGGCGCAGTGCGTGCTAACCAAGGTTGCCAGGTGCACGGTGTTTCCTCCGACACATTGGTGCGGCTGGCTTTCGGGTTGGATGGCGCTGTGTTAAGAAGCAGTGCGGCTTGGTTGGGTTGTGTATCGGAGGACGCATGACTTTCAACCTTCGTCTCTCCCGAGCCCGTACGGGAGTTGTGGCGATGAGACAAGATAGAAGCTACTAAACAATTAGATACCACGAAATTGGGGAGAAAAAGGGGTCAAATTTAAATAAATAAAATAAATAATATATATATATATATATATATATATATATATATATATATATATATATATATATATATATATATATAGATTGTGTTGGAGTCTTAGGAGCCACACACAGCAACAGTGAATCATAATCCATGCCCCCCAAAACCAACACACACACACACACTCACAGTACACCAGCTGTCTGTCCGATGGGGGTTTAATCCTCCAAAAGTAAAAACCTTAATCTGAAGGGTATCCTGCAACATGACAGACAATACAGGGGGTGAATTCAAAATATACTGTGAATCAGGGGTATAAATATATGGAGCCCATGAACTAATCAGTCTACTAAAACCTTCAGTCATTTTCAAGTGCATACAAATACAACCCCTGCCCCCCACATGCGGGAATGCAAAAATACATTGAATGGCATTTATACACACACACGCACACACACACGCACGCACACACACACACACACACACACACACACACACACACACACACACACACACACACACACACACACACACACACACACACACACACACACACACACACACACACACACACACACACACACACACACACACACATTCTATCCAGTTGTCTGGAAAGAGAGTGTGTATAAAGAGTAGGATAGCAGCCTTTGGGGAAAGACATTAGTATTTTTGCCCTACTTTCTTTCTGGCTTGTTAAAAGCAATCGTCTAGCCAATCTGTCACCCTGCTTGAAACGTCTGCTCTGGCTAGGGCTGGCACACGCACGCGCACGCGCACACACACACACACACACACACACACACACACACACACACACACACACACACACACACACACACACACACACACACACACACACACACACACACACAAAACACACACACACACACACACACACACACATCCCCTCTGGCTAGTTACACGGGAGGGAAGGGAGGCAAGGTAGAGATGAATGACTTTCCAACTTCACCTGTCCCAACCCCAACATTTCACTTAACAAATTATAAACAAAGTCAGGCTGAGGCACAATGTTGTGCTCAGAGGGAGAGAAAAATACTGTTGGTCTAAGATGACAGATCTCCTCCTCATGGTGCGAGATGACCACACACACGAGGGTGCTTATAGGAACTCCTTGTGGCTCTGTATGTGTGTGTGTGTGTGTGTGTGTGTGTGTGTGTGTGTGTGTGTGTGTGTGTGTGTGTGTGTGTGTGTGTGTGTGTGTGTGTGTGTGTGTGTGTGTGTGTGTGTGTGTGTGTGTGTGTGCGTGAAAGATGTCCTCCCATAAAAAAACATGTTTTATTTCCCATGCACACACTCTAGCATTAATGGTTGTACAGGAATCTAATGAAATGCACACATAAAAGAAAGCAAGGTTATAGGCTACAGGGAAAACAAAGATCAGTTTGAATATTCAACAAATGCTTGTATTTTTCTTTTTTACCTTTCCATCATCAGGGAACTGATTTGAATGTGAAGGTTAATTTGAATACTCTGTGGTATAAAGTATGCAAAAATTATCTGTATGTATTTATACAGTATATTATATCATACATACCTTATACTGTATACCTTATACAGCTGGATGCGTATTCGCCAGGGATAATTAAGAGAGGAGTGAGAGATAGAGAGAGAGAAAGAAAGAGTAGTGAAAGACAGAGAGAGGAAGAGAAAACAGGCAGAGAGAGAGAACGGTCTGAAATAGAAAGAAGAAGCAGAGACGAGGGAGAGAGACAGGTAGGAGAAATTAACAGGAGGGAGAGAGACAGGTAGGAGAAATTAACAGGAGGGAGAGAGACAGGTAGGAGAAATTAACAGGAGGGAGAGAGAGACAGGTAGGAGAAATTAACAGGAGGGAGAGAGAAACAGGTGGGAGAAATTAACAGGAGGGAGAGAGACAGGTAGGGTTATTAACAGGAGGGAGAGAGACAGGTAGGAGAAATTAACAGGAGGGAGAGAGACAGGTAGGATAAATTAACAGGAGGGAGAGAGAGACAGGTAGGAGCAATTAACAGGAGGGAGAGAGACAGGTAGGGTTATTAACAGGAGGGACAGAGACAGGTAGGAGAAATTAACAGGAGGGAGAGAGACAGGTAGGATAAATTAACAGGAGGGAGAGAGAGACAGGTAGGAGCAATTAACAGGAGGGAGAGAGACAGGTAGGAGAAATTAACAGGAGGGAGAGAGAAACAGGTGGGAGAAATTAACAGGAGGGAGAGAGACAGGTAGGATAAATTAACAGGAGGGAGAGAGAGACAGGTAGGAGAAATTAACAGGAGGGAGAGAGACAGGTAGGGTTATTAACAGGAGGGAGAGAGACAGGTAGGATAAATTAACAGGAGGGAGAGAGACAGGTAGGAGAAATTAACAGGAGGGAGAGAGAGACAGGTAGGAGCAATTAACAGGAGGGAGAGAGACAGGTAGGAGAAATTAACAGGAGGGAGAGAGAAACAGGTAGGATAAATTAACAGGAGGGAGAGAGAAACAGGAGGGAGAGAGACAGGTAGGAGAAATTAACAGGAGGGAGAGAGACAGGTAGGATAAATTAACAGGAGGGAGAGAGACATGTAGGATAAATTAACAGGAGGGAGAGAGAAACAGGTAGGAGAAATTAACAGGAGGGAGAAAGACAGGTAGGAGAAATTAACAGGAGGGAGAGAGACATGTAGGATAAATTAACAGGAGGGAGAGAGAAACAGGTAGGAGAAATTAACAGGTCGGATAAATTAACAGGAGGGAGAGAGAAACAGGTGGGAGAAATTAACAGGAGGGAGAGAGACAGGTAGGAGAAATTAACAGGAGGGAGAGAGAAACAGGTGGGAGAAATAAACAGGAGGGAGAGAGAAACAGGTGGGAGAAATTCACTGGAGGGAGAGCGACAGGTAGGAGAAATTAACAGGAGAGAGAGAGAAACAGGTGGGAGAAATAAACAGGAGGGAGAGAGAAACAGGTGGGAGAAATTAACAGGAGGGAGAGAGACAGGTAGGAGAAATTAACAGGAGGGAGAGAGAAACAGGTGGGAGAAATTAACAGGAGGGAGAGAGAAACAGGTGGGAGAAATAAACAGGAGGGAGAGAGAAACAGGTAGGAAAAATTAACAGGAGGGAGAGAGAAACAGGTTGGAGAAATTAACAGGAGGGAGAGAGACAGGTTGGAGAAATTAACAGGAGGGAGAGAGACAGGTAGGAGAGATTAACAGGAGGGAGAGAGAAACAGGTGGGAGAAATTAACAGGAGGGGGAGAGACAGGTAGGAGAAATTAACAGGGGGGAGAGAGACAGGTAGGAGTATTAACAGGAGGGAGAGAGCCAGGTAGGAGTATTAACAGGAGGGACAGAGAGACAGGTAGGAGAAATTAACAGGAGGGAGAGAGAAACAGGTGGGAGAAATTAACTGGAGGGAGAGAGAGACAGGTAGGAGAATTTACAGGAGGGAGAGAGAAACAGGTGGGAGAAATAAACAGGAGGCAGAGAGAGACAGAAACATCAGAGACAGAGAAACAAGAGGGAGACAGAAACAAGAGAGTTATTTGCCCATGATTTGCCTCTTACATTAAACCAGAAATTTATGATTTATTAAATTCAATTCTAGAATAAGTTGGTGTCAGCGTGCGTGTGTGTGTGTGTGTGTGTGTGTGTGTGTGTGTGTGTGTGTGTGTGTGTGTGTGTGTGTGTGTGTGTGTGTGTGTGTGTGTGTGTGTGTGTGTGTGTGTGTGTGTGTGTGTGTGTGTGTGTGTGTGTGTGTGTGTGTGTGTGAGAGAGAGTAAATAAGGTGGTGTCAGCACTTTGCCTGTCATCTCTAGAGATCGATGGAGACAGCGATGGATGTGGATGCCTGCTTTTATTTACCTCATCTGACACACGCATACACACACACATACTAACAAACAAACACACATACACGTGCATATATATATATACACACACACACACACACACACACACACACACACACACACACACACACACACACACACACACACACACACACACACACACACACACACACACACACACACACACACACACACACACACACACACACACACACACACACACACACACACAGGAAGAGAGGAGACGAGATCAAATATAAACGCTTGTATTTCCCCCTCTGGGTGTATCCAGCGCTTAAGAATTTGAACTGCAATATTCTTGGAGACAAGAGAAAGAGAGGAAGAAAGAAAGTTAGAGACTACGAATGTGCATGCCAATAGGTAGAGAGAGAGAGAGAGAGAGAGAGAGAGAGAGAGAGAGAGAGAGAGAGAGAGAGAGAGAGAGAGAGAGAGAGAGATGGAGAGACAGAGAGAGAGCGAGAGAGAGAGAGATGGAGAGAGATAATCTGTTTTATGATTGCCGTTAAGCACCTAGCAATGATGATTTCAAAATAAAAAGTGTACTGTACAAATGAAATAAATCAGTATTATCATACAACAGTGCAGCGGGCATATGTAAATGACTTTCAGCTCCCTCTGATTCCATATACTTACTGACCAGGCATCTCAAATCAGTTGCTAAACTGCACCACAAAATATCCTTCCTAATCACTATAATCAGGTTTTATATAGGAGCCAATCCCACCCACTCACCACTAACATAACACTAATACCAGCCTGGGTGTAAAGATGCCTTATAATGGAACAAGATGGCAGGGAGAAGTAGGAGAAGAGGAAAAACGAGAGAGTGCATGCTGTGTGTTTGTGGACGTTGTGGAGTTTTGCTTGTGTACATTGGTGTTATCAGAGTGGAACTTGAGTAATGCACACTTGGGTTATGCCAAGTGTGCAGGGTTGTGGGGGGGTGCTCTCTTTCTCTCCCAGCTAGAGCTGTCAGAGTTCTTCAAGAACAGTGGGTTTGGAGTCAGACGCAGGGAGCAGAGGAATTGATTTTTTTTTTTAATATGACCGGAAAAAACGGTCACGCCAAAAACACAAAGCACATCAACTGACCGGCCCATACACAGGACCCAAAACTGTCTGGAGAAACAAAACACAAGGCACATCAACTGACCGGCCCATACACAGGACCCAAAACTGTCTGGAGAAACAAAACACAAGGCACATCAACTGACCGGCCCATACACAGGACCCAAAACTGTCTGGAGAAACAAAACACAAGGCACATCAACTGACCGGCCCATACACAGGACCCAAAACTGTCTGGAGAAACAAAACACAAGGCACATTAACTGACCGGCCCATACACAGGACCCAAAACTGTCTGGAGAAACAAAACACAAGGCACATTAACTGACCGGCCCATACACAGGACCCAAAACTGTCTGGAGAAACAAAACACAAGGCACATTAACTGACCGGCCCATACACAGGACCCAAAACTGTCTGGAGAAACAAAACACAAAGCACATTAACTGACCGGCCCATACACAAGACCCAAAACTGTCTGGAGAAACAAAACACAAGGCACATCAACTGACCGGCCCATACACAGGACCCAAAACTGTCTGGAGAAACAAAACACAAGGCACATTAACTGACCGGCCCATACACAGGACCCAAAACTGTCTGGAGAAACAAAACACAAAGCACATTAACTGACCGGCCCATACACAGGACCCAAAACTGTCTGGAGAAACAAAACACAAGGCACATTAACTGACCGGCCCATACACAGGACCCAAAACTGTCTGGAGAAACAAAACACAAAGCACATTAACTGACCGGCCCATACACAAGACCCAAAACTGTCTGGAGAAACAAAACACAAGGCACATCAACTGACCGGCCCATACACAGGACCCAAAACTGTCTGGAGAAACAAAACACAAGGCACATTAACTGACCGGCCCATACACAGGACCCAAAACTGTCTGGAGAAACAAAACACAAAGCACATTAACTGACCGGCCCATACACAGGACCCAAAACTGTCTGGAGAAACAAAACACAAGGCACATTAACTGACCGGCCCATACACAGGACCCAAAACTGTCTGGAGAAACAAAACACAAAGCACATTAACTGACCGGCCCATACACAGGACCCAAAACTGTCTGGAGAAACAAAACACAAAGCACATTAACTGACCGGCCCATACACAGGACCCAAAACTGTCTGGAGAAACAAAACACAAAGCACATTAACTGACCGGCCCATACACAGGACCCAAAACTGTCTGGAGAAACAAAACACAAGGCACATTAACTGACCGGCCCATACACAGGACCCAAAACTGTCTGGAGAAATACAAAAAAAACTAACATCCACAAACTAACAGCATAGCAATTCCGCACAAACCTAGGCGGGCCTAACAGGCTTAAATAGACAAAAATCAAGAAAAACAAACAGGAACAGGTGCAATTAATAAGACCAAGCGAACAGAAAAGGAAAAAGGGATCGGTGGCGGCGAGTAGACCGCCGAGCACCATCCGAGCAGGCAGGGGAGCCACAGTACCCCCCCCCGCCCCCCTTCCTCGATGCGCGGCTCCTGCAGCAAGCCGCCAATGGCCTCGATGGCGACCCGGGGGGAGAGGCACTGGGCGATCCGGGCGGAGGCGGTGGAAGTCCCTCAGTAGAGAAGGGTCCAAAATGTCCCCCACCGGTACCCAGCACCTCTCCTCCGGACCGTACCCCTCCCAGTCCACGAGGTACTGTAGGCCACTCACCCAGCGTCTCGAGTCCAGAATAGCACGTACTGTGTACGCCGGGGACCCCTCGATGTCCAGAGGGGGTGGAGGGACCTCCGGCACCTCACCTTCCTGCAGGGGACCAGCCACCACCGGCCTGAGGAGAGACACATGAAAAGAGGGGTTAATACGATAGTAAGTAGGAAGCTGTAACCTATAACACACCTCATTTATCCTCCTCAGGACTGTAAATGGCCACGCACACTGCGGCCTCAGCTTCCGGCAGGGCAGGCGGAGGGGCAGGTTTTGGGTCGAGAGCCAGACCCAGTCCCCCGGTGCGAACACGGGGGGCCTCACTTCGGTGCTGGTCAGCGCTCCTCTTCTGCCGTCCACCAGCCTGTTTTAAAGGTTCCTGGACGGCACTCCAGGTGTCCTTTGAGCGCTGCACCCATTCCTCCACCACAGGAGCCTCGGTCTGGCTCTGATGCCATGGAGCCAGGACCGGCTGGTAGCCCAACACGCACTGGAATGGAGACATTTTAGTAGAGGAGTGGCGGAGGGAGTTCTGGGCTAGCTCCGCCCATGGGACGTACCTCGCTCACTCACCAGGCCGGTCCAGGCAATACGACCACAGAAATCTACCCACATCCTGGTTTACTCTCTCCACCTGCCCATTACTCTCGGGGTGGAAACCCGAGGTCAGGCTGACCGAGACTCCCAGCCGTTCCATGAACGCCCACCAAACTCTGGACGTAAACTGGGGACCCCAATCAGAAACAATGTCCTCAGGCACCCCGTAGTTCCGGAAGGGTAAACAGAGCCTCCACAGTCTAGAGGGCCATAGGGAGACCGGGCCAAGGGTAAACAGAGCCTCCACAGTCTAGAGGGCCGTAGGGAGACCGGGCCAAGGGATGAGACGGAAGGACTTAGAAAACCGATCCACAACGACCAGAATCGTGGTGTTTCCCTGAGACGGGGGAAGGTAGGTGAGAAAGTCCACCGACAAGTGCGACCACGGCCGTTGTGGAATGGGGAGGGGCTGTAACTTCCCTCTAGGCAGGTGACGAGGAGCCTTGCTCTGAACGCACACAGAGCAGAAGGAGACATAACACATCACATCCTTTACCAACGTGGGCCACCAGTACCTCCCCCTAAGACTCCGCACTGTCCTCTCGATCACAGGATGACCCAAAGAGGGTAGTGTATGGGCCCATCGAATCAACTTATCACGGACACCAAGCGGCACGTACTGAACCCCTGCTGGACACTGAGGGGGTGCAGTTTCCAACCATAACGCCTGCTCGATCTCCACGTCCACCATACCACCGGTGCCATCAGACATGAAGCTGGGAGGATGGGAGTCAGCTCGATGGGCCGCTCCTCGGTGTCATAGTGGCGAGACAGCGCGTCGGCCTTCGTATTTTGGGAGCCTGGCCGATATGAAATCGTAAAACGGAAACGGGGTAAAGAACATGGCCCACCTGGCCTGACGCGGATTCAGTCTCGTCACTGCCCGGATATACTCGAGATTACGATGGTCAGTCCAGATGAGGAAAGGGTGCTTGGCCCCCTCAAGCCAATGTCTCCACACCTTCAGAGCCTTGGCTACAGCTAACAACTCCCAGTCCCCCACGTCATAGTTCCGCTCTGCCGGACCAAGCTTCTTCGGAAAAAAACGCAGGGGCGGAGCTTTGGTGGCGTGCCCGAGCACTGTGATAGCACGGCTCCCACCCCAGCCTCGGACACGTCCACCTCCACTATGAACGCCAAAGAGGGGTCCGGATGAGCCCTCTGGAGCGTTGGTGAACAGCTCCTTCAGGCGACTGAAAGCTCTGCCCGCCTCTGCTGACCAGAGCAAGCGCGCTGGCCCCCCCCTTCAGCAGTGAGGTAATTGGAGCAGCCACCTGACCAAAACTCCGGATAAACCTCCGGGGAAATTGGCAAACCCTAAAAACCGCTGCACCTCCTTTACCACGGTCGGAGTCGGACAATAACGCGGTCACACTCCATCACCACCCCAGAGGTGGAAATGCGAAAACCCAGGAAGGAAACGGCTTGTTTGGAGAACACACATTTCTCAGCCTTGATGTACAGGTCATGCTCCAGCAGTTGCCCAAGTACCTTATGCACCAGAGACACGTACAGAATAGATCAGTATGTCATCGATATACACTACCACCCCCTGCCCGTGCAGGTCTTTGAGAATCTGCAGCATTCATCAACCCATACGGCATGACGAGGTACTCATAATGGCCAGATGTGGTACTAAACGCTGTCTCCCACTCATCTCCCTCCCGGATACGCACCAGATTATACACACTCCTAGGGTCCAGTTTTGTGAAGAAACGCGCCCCGTGAAATGATTCCACCACCGTGGCAATGAGAGGTAGTGGGTAACTAAACCCCACTGTGAACTAATTTTCGTCGCACCGATGGAAGCTCCTATGCACCTGCCTGAACACTCCTCAGACCACCCTCGGAGAGCCCCCTGTCTCCATGAAATCTCCGGATTGTGATTAGCCAGCCAGGGAATTCCCAGCACCACTGGAAACGCAGGTGAATCAATAAGGAAGAGACTAATCCGCTCCTTATGTTTCCCCTGCATTACCATGTCCAGTGGAACCGTGGCCTCCCTCACTTCCCTGACCCTAATGGTTGGCTATCTAAGGAGTGCACGTGGAAATGGTGGTCTAATGACACCAGGGGAATCCCTAGCCTTAACACGAGCCCACGATCCATAAAGTTCTCAGCTGCGCCTGAATCAACTAGCGTCTTATGTTGTAGAGAGGGAGAAAAACCAGGGGAAAAAAAGAATAAGAACATATGGCCAACAGGGAGCTCTGGGTGAGTCTGGTGCTGACTCACCTGGGGGGAACGAGGAGTGCTCTGCCTGCCATCCCGACTCCCAGACGAGCTCTTCCAGCACCAATCGGCAGTGTGTCCTCTCCGACCACACTTGGTGCGGGATTCTGTCAGAGTTCTTCAAGAACAGTGGGTTTGGAGTCAGGCGCAGAGAGCAGAGGGTTCGATTAAATTTATATTTTTTATTACCGGAAAAACAGTCACGCCAAAAACACAAGCATCAACTGACCGGCCCATACACAGGACCCAAAACTGTCCGGAAACATTAAATACAAATGAACATCCACAAACTAACAGCATAGCAATCCCGTGGGCCTAACAGGTTTAAATAGACAAAAATCAAGAAACACAAAAAGGAACAGGTGCAACTAATAAGACCAAACGAACAGAAAAGGAAAAAGTGATCGGTGGCGGCTAGTAGACTGGTGACGACGACCGCCGAGCAACGTCCGAACAGGCAGGGGAGCCACCTTTGGTGGGAGTCGTGGCAAGAGCATAACATTCTTAGAATCATATGTTCCATTGAGCTCGGTGAGAGTGTGATTTTCCTATGGTTATTTTGCATACAACCTTCCCACATCTTTCTGGGAATGGTGCAGGATAGTTGCTTGGCTTTGGAACATTCTCAGCACATTTAAGGAAATCTACAAAAAATTGAATTTTCTTTGTATTTCATTACTTTAATAGAACGTTTCCTAAAAGTTCAAACATGGTTACATTTAATTTCAATGTTCTAGGAACGTTCTCCAACCGGTTTGACATTGGGAATGTTCTCAAATAGTTCAGAAAACATTAAGAAACAACGTTCTTCTGAGGGAATTTCAGTACTTCAGCATAACATTTCCTACAGGTTTCCTCATGGTTTTATTTAATGTCAAATTGTTCCGAGAACGTTAAGAAAATTGTCTCTAAAAACCACAAGAAAACTTTAGCAAACATTCTAAGAATGTTTTTAAAAATATATACATTCCATTCTCGGCATCAACAAAACTCTATCCTCTATCTTGTTAAGTGTGTTCAGGTGTGTTGGCCGGGTCTACTAATTGGCCACACATGATCTTAATTAGTGCTTGTTTCCTTTTAAATGTGGTCTGTTTGAATAGACAAAAATGAACAGCTTTGTACGAATAAAAGAACATTGAACAATAGCTCCGTCCGTGGCCAATTGGACTAATTACATAGATAGGGAACAAAAGATCGTAGATTCAAATCTCACTGATGCCACGCCACAATAAAAAAATTAATGGGTTTGAATGATTAATGCCTAAGCAAATTAATTTCTATATGCTTGGATTCCAAAACAGTGTACCCGGCATTTCCGAAAAGTAGTTCTAAGGGGTGCACATTTTTGCCCTAACACCACACAGCTGATTCAAATGATCAAAACTAGATAATTAGTTGATTATTTGAATCAGCTGTGTGGTGCTAGGGCAAAAACCAAAAACGTGAACCCCCTGGGGTCCCAAGGAAACCCTGATTTAACCTAAGCCGGCAGTGTTATTAAAAGTCTTATTGAAACACGTTCTCAGAATGTTATTTAATTACCTTCCAATAATCTATGGTTTCCGTTCTCAGAACCTTCCGGGAACCTAAAAATGTACATTCCAAGAACTGGCGAAATATTCACTTCCGGTCTCAGAAAGTTTGAATAACGTGCAGTTTTACAAGAAACTTATGGCTATGTTCCCAGAACCAATGGGGAACAAAAAACGTACTTTCCCAGAACTTTCAAGGAAGCAAATGTGCTAGCTGGGAATTATGTAGTCTCCTGAAGCAGGTTTTCTCATTTGAGTCTGGTGGGTTTTAATGGTGGGGGGGGATCAGGGGCTTAGGAAGACAGCTGAGCAGGGATGTAGTGCTGCCGGTGTGCGCGGGAGCGGCACCCCCTCACTTTTATTCAATTTGCAAATACACAGAGCTGGTAAAAATCATTTCTGGGAAATAATTCCTGAAGCTGAATCAGTGTCATGCAAGATCACATAATGATTAGTATTTTACATAACAGAACTGAATATAATGGCATAGCATGGTAGGCCTTTAACGTTACTGTTACACTAAAAACAGATCAGGGATATTGCCCCTGCATATTGAAACAGGTAAGATCAGGGATATTGCCCCTGCATATTGAAACAGGTAAGATCAGGGATATTGTGTCTGCGTATTGAAACAGGTCAGATCAGGGATATTGTGTCTGCGTATTGAAACAGGTAAGATCAGGGATATTGCCCCTGCATATTGAAACAGGTAAGATCAGGGATATTGCCTCTGCATATTGAAACAGGTAAGATCAGGGATTTTGTGTCTGCGTATTGAAACAGGTAAGATCAGGTATTTGTCTCTGCGTATTGAAACAGGTGCGATCAGGGATATTGTGTCTGCGTATTGAAACAGGTACGATCAGGGATATTGTGTCTGCGTATTGAAACAGGTACGATCAGGGATATTGTGTCTGCGTATTAAAACAGGTAAGATCAGGGATATTCTGTCTGCGTATTGAAACAGGTACAATCAGGGATATTGCCCCTGCATATTGAAACAGGTCAGATCAGGGATATTGCCTCTGCATATTGAAACAGGTAAGATCACATAATGATTAGTATTTTACATAACAGAACTGAATATAATGGCATAGCATGGTAGGCCTTTAACGTTACTGTTACACTAAAAACAGATCAGGGATATTGCCTCTGCATATTGAAACAGGTCAGATCAGGTATTTGCCTCTGCGTATTGAAACAGGTAAGATCAGGGATTTGTCTCTGCATATTGAAACAGGTCAGATCAGGGATTTGTCTCTGCGTATTGAAACAGGTAAGATCAGGGATTTGTCTCTGCGTATTGAAACAGGTAAGATCAGGGATATTGTGTCTGCGTATTGAAGCAGATACGATCAGGGGTATTGTCTCTGCATATTGAAACAGGTAAGATCAGGGATTTGTCTCTGCGTATTGAAACAGGTAAGATCAGGGATATTGTGTCTGCGTATTGAAGCAGATACGATCAGGGATATTGTCTCTGCATATTGAAACAGGTAAGATCAGGTATTTGTCTCTGCGTATTGAAACAGGTGCGATCAGTGATTTTGTGTCTGCGTATTGAAACAGGTAAGATCAGGGATATTGTGTCTGCATATTGAAACAGGTACGATCAGGGATATTCTGTCTGCGTATTGAAACAGGTACGATCAGGGATATTGTGTATGCGTATTGAAACAGGTACGATCAGGGATATTGTGTCTGCGTATTGAAACAGGTACGATATTGTGTCTGCGTATTGAAACAGGTAAGATCAGGGATTTGTCTCTGCATATTGAAACAGGTAAGATCAGGGATATTGTGTCTGTGTATTGAAACAGGTCAGATCAGGGATTTGTCTCTGCGTATTGAAACAGGTAAGATCAGGGATTTGTCTCTGCGTATTGAAACAGGTAAGATCAGGGATATTGTGTCTGCGTATTGAAGCAGATACGATCAGGGATATTGTCTCTGCATATTGAAACAGGTAAGATCAGGTATTTGTCTCTGCGTATTGAAACAGGTGCGATCAGTGATTTTGTGTCTGCGTATTGAAACAGGTAAGATCAGGGATATTGTGTCTGCGTATTGAAACAGGTACGATCAGGGATATTGTGTCTGCGTATTAAAACAGGTAAGATCAGGGATATTCTGTCTGCGTATTGAAACAGGTAAGATCAGGGATATTGCCCCTGCATATTGAAACAGGTCAGATCAGGGATATTGCCTCTGCATATTGAAACAGGTAAGATCACATAATGATTAGTATTTTACATAACAGAACTGAATATAATGGCATAGCATGGTATGCCTTTAACGTTACTGTTACACTAAAAACAGATCAGGGATATTGCCTCTGCATATTGAAACAGGTCAGATCAGGTATTTGCCTCTGCATATTGAAACAGGTAAGATCAGGGATTTGTCTCTGCATATTGAAACAGGTAAGATCAGGGATATTGTGTCTGCGTATTGAAACAGGTCAGATCAGGGATTTGTCTCTGCGTATTGAAACAGGTAAGATCAGGGATTTGTCTCTGCGTATTGAAACAGGTAAGATCAGGGATATTGTGTCTGCGTATTGAAGCAGATATCAGGGGTATTGTCTCTGCATATTGAAACAGGTAAGATCAGGGATTTGTCTCTGCGTATTGAAACAGGTAAGATCAGGGATATTGTGTCTGCATATTGAAGCAGATACGATCAGGGATATATATTGAAACAGGTAAGATCAGGTATTTGTCTCTGCGTATTGAAACAGGTGCGATCAGTGATTTTGTGTCTGCGTTTGAAACAGGTAAGATCAGGGATATTGTGTCTGCGTATTGAAACAGGTACTCAAATTGTGTCTGCGTAAAACAGGTATCAGGGATATTGTGTCTGGAAAACAGGTAAGATCATATTCTGTCTGCGTATTGAAACAGGTACTCAGGGATATTGTGTATGCGTATTGAAACAGGTCATCAGGGATATTGTGTCTGCATATTGAAACAGGTACTGTGTCTGCGTATTGAAACAGGTAAGATCAGGGATTTGTCTCTGCATATTGAAACAGGTAAGATCAGGGATATTGTGTCTGCGTATTGAAACAGGTCAGATCAGGGATTTGTCTCTGCGTATTGAAACAGGTAAGATCAGGGATTTGTCTCTGCGTATTGAAACAGGTAAGATCAGGGATATTGTGTCTGCGTATTGAAGCAAATACGATCAGGGGTATTGTCTCTGCATATTGAAACAGGTAAGATCAGGGATTTGTCTCTGCGTATTGAAACAGGTAAGATCAGGGATATTGTGTCTGCGTATTGAAGCAGATACGATCAGGGATATTGTCTCTGCATATTGAAACAGGTAAGATCAGGTATTTGTCTCTGCGTATTGAAACAGGTGCGATCAGTGATTTTGTGTCTGCGTATTGAAACAGGTAAGATCAGGGATATTGTGTCTGCGTATTGAAACAGGTACGATCAGGGATATTGTGTCTGCGTATTGAAACAGGTACGATCAGGGATATTGTGTCTGCGTATGAAAACAGGTAAGATCAGGGATATTCTGTCTGCGTATTGAAACAGGTACGATCAGGGATATTGTGTATGCGTATTGAAACAGGTACGATCAGGGATATTGTGTCTGCATATTGAAACAGGTACGATATTGTGTCTGCGTATTGAAACAGGTAAGATCAGGGATTTGTCTCTGCATATTGAAACAGGTAAGATCAGGGATATTGTGTCTGCGTATTGAAACAGGTCAGATCAGGGATTTGTCTCTGCGTATTGAAACAGGTAAGATCAGGGATTTGTCTCTGCGTATTGAAACAGGTAAGATCAGGGATATTGTGTCTGCGTATTGAAGCAGATATGATCAGGGGTATTGTCTCTGCATATTGAAACAGGTAAGATCAGGGATTTGTCTCTGCGTATTGAAACAGGTAAGATCAGGGATATTGTGTCTGCGTATTGAAGCAGATACGATCAGGGATATTGTCTCTGCATATTGAAACAGGCAAGATCAGGTATTTGTCTCTGCGTATTGAAACAGGTGCGATCAGTGATTTTGTGTCTGCGTATTGAAACAGGTAAGATCAGGGATATTGTGTCTGCGTATTGAAACAGGTACGATCAGGGATATTGTGTCTGCGTATTGAAACAGGTACGATCAGGGATATTGTGTCTGCATATGAAAACAGGTAAGATCAGGGATATTCTGTCTGCATATTGAAACAGGTACGATCAGGGATATTGTGTCTGCGTATTGAAACAGGTACGATCAGGGGTATTGTGTCTGCGTATTGAAACAGGTACGATCAGGGATATTGTGTCTGCATATGAAAACAGGTAAGATCAGGGATATTCTGTCTGCGTATTGAAACAGGTACGATCAGGGATATTGTGTCTGCGTATTGAAACAGGTACGATCAGGGGTATTGTCTCTGCGTATTGAAACAGGTGCGATCAGGGATATTGTGTCTGCGTATTGAAACAGGTACGATCAGAGATATTGTGTCTGCGTATTGAAACAGGTATTGTGGTGAATTAGAAGAGAAAAGACGATGTAACTATTGTGACCTCGAAGAAATAGAGAATGAAACTCATGTTATTCTCTATTGCCCTTTGTTCCACTATATACGCTTGATCTTATTCCAGAAAGCACACCAGATATACCCTGGCATTATGAGGCTGAGCGACTGAAATTGTCTCCCACATGAATCATCTGTTTGTGTCAGACTGGGCTCAAATGCCTTCTGTTTCATTTTATTGTATTTATTTATCTGTATATGTTATGTATGTATGTATGTATGTATGTATGTATGTATGTATGTATGTATGTATGTATGTATGTATGTATGTATGTATGTATGTATGTATGTCTGTATGTCTGTATGTCTGTATGTCTGTATGTATGTATGTATGTATGTATGTATGTATGTATGTATGTATGTATGTATACATGTATGCATGTATGTACAGTAAGTATATTTTTTACTGCTCCAGGGACATAATTATTGTTTGGATAACATTATTTACTATTACGTATTGATTTTATCTTTAATTTGTTTCACTCTGTATGTGATGCGCACTGCAGAGAACACCGGAAGAAGAATTATCACTGAATTATCACATTAAATTATTGTAATGTTTGTTTATGTGTCAATTAATCCCATAAGTGATGGGTTGCCAACTGGAGATTAGACAAAAAAATAAAATGTAATGAATTTCATTCATTCATTACAGTGCCTTCAGAAGGTATTCACACCCCTTGACTTTCCACATTTGTTGTGTTACAGCCTGAATTTAAAATAGATCAAACTTAGATTTCTTTGTCACTGGCCTACACACAATGTCTAATGTTTTTAGAAATTTTTACAAACGAATGACAAAGGAAAAGATTAAATGTCTTGAAATAAATAAGTATTCTACCTCATCTCTGTACCCCACACATACAATCATCTGGAAGGTCCCTCAGTCCAGCAATGAATTTCAAACACAGATTAAACCACAAAGGCCAGGGATGTTTTTCCGTGCCTCACAAAGAAGGGCACCTATTGGTAGATGGGTATAAAAAGAAATGGACATTGAATATCCCTTGAGCATGGTGAAGTTCTTAATGACACTATGGATGGTGTATAAATACACCCAGTCACTACAAAGATACAGGCGTCCTCCCTAACTCAGTTGCCGGGGAGGAAGAAAACAGAGGCCAATGGTGACTTTAAAAGATTTACAAAGTTGAACGGCTGTGAAAGGAGAAACCTGAGGATGGACCAACAACATTGCAGTTACTCCACAATATTAACCTAATTGACAGAGTTAAGAAAATGAAGCCTGTACAGAATACATTTCTTCCAAAACATGTACCCTGTTTGCAACAATGCACTAAAGTAATACAGCAAAACAATGTGGAAAATAAATTCACTTTTTGTCCTGAATATGAAGTGTTATGTTTGAGGCAAATCCAGTACAACACATTACTGAATACAACTCTCCATATTTTCAAGCATAGTTGTGGCTGCTATGGGTATGATTGTAATTGTTAAGTAATGGGGAGTTTTTCAGGATACAAAATTAATGGAATGGAGCTAAGCACAGGCAACATCTTAGAGGAAAACCTTGTTCAGACTGATTTCCACCAGACACTTGGAGATTAATTCACCTTTCAGCAGGATAATAACCTAAAACATCAAACAAATCTACACAGGAGTTGCTAACCATTAAGACAGTGAATGGTCGAGTTACAGTTTTGATTTAAATCTACTTGAAAATCAATGGCAAGACCTGAAAATGATTGTCATGGTAATGATCAACAACCAATTTGACAGAGTTTGAAGAATTTGGAAAAGAATAACGTGCAAATGTTACACAATCCAGGTGAGGAAAGCTATGCTCTTAGGGAAGTACCTAGAAAGACTCACAGCTGTAATCGCTTACCCTAAGGTGCTTCTACAAAGTGTTGACACAGGGGTGTGAATACTTATGTAAATGAGATATTTCTTTATTTCATTTTCAATTAATTTGCAAAAATGTCTAAAAACATGTTTCCACTTTGTCATTATGGTGTATTGTGTGTAGCTGGGTAAGAAAACAAATATATTTAACCAATTTTGAATTCTGTCTGTAACAACTAAATGTGGAATAACTTAAAGGGTATGAATACTTTCTTAAGGCACTGTATTTAACCCCTTTTCATTAATCCCCTTTCACCTTCATAGTTCCATTCATAAAACAAACGGTACCAGTTACCTTTAGACAAGTCCCGTGACACTTGTAGGGGTTGAAGAGCACAATGGAGTACACCACATTGTTTGTGGGAATCTCCCCTTTCCACAGTGGGGTCACATTAGTTTGTAGCCCAAACGGTTCGGACGCTACAAACAGATGTTGGCACATCAATGGCACCGACTTCAGACGAGTCCTCTGAAACTGAAAGTGGTCATAATAAAAGTTTGTAGGTCAAACAGTTTGGACCCTACAGACGTTTTTGTGAGAAGACCAATTTTCATTATGTCTCATGATCTGACAAACCGCGCGGTAGCTCTGCCACCTTTCACCACTGATACGGAAGTGCGACACTGGTTGATGTGGTGGATTGAGACGCTTCCAATGGACAAAAAACATGTCTCTAGCTTAAACTGACAGATTGTTATGGGGATTTATTTTTAAAACTTAGATTGACACACCAGTGAATCAATCAACTTTAGGGAATTAGTGCCTAAACTTAACCCTTAACATCAAATTTGGACATTTGGAGAAATGGAACGATACAGAGCAGCATGAGCAACAAAAACACTTTGAAAATGTGACGTTTGGAAAACGTGGATGAACGTCTAATTCTGTAGTGAGACTGACAGCTTGTTGGGGAGAGAGTGAGGGAGAAAGGAGCAGATGGAGCAGGAGGTAGAGAAGGGAAATGTAGGTGGAAGAGGAGAGTTTATTGACCAGTTTACCAACAAAGCATAAGATTGACCAGTTTACTGTTACGCATAGGAATATCAAAATACACCACTCCAAAGGCCTTTTTATAACATCTGATTCAAAGTACCTTCTATGAGGTCAGAATACTTGGCTTGAGTTTTAAAGCTTATGTAAGAAACACGTTCAATTCTCATTCATTGGCTCACTATGCTGTGACTGTATATAAAGAAAGGGGACTGAGATTCACAGGCCACATCCTTTCTGAAGAGGTTTCATTTCAGAATAAGTGGTGCTGTTGCTCTGCTGGTGCTGCTCTTCTGTCTGTCTGGAGCATGGGCTCAGGGAGAGAGTGGAGGTGTCAGAGAATTACATCACTCAACAGGGTCACAGTGAAGGGGGAGAGAGCAAGGAGAGAGAGGTTCAGATTGAGAGCCAAGGGACTGAAGCTACAGAGACGACCCACAAACAGATGGCTGGCCAGACTACCACCACCCCTGACATCTGGACTGAGCTGAAGGAGATGAGACATGGTGGTGGAGCATAGTAGAGCTGACTGTCACTGACTGAACTGCAGCGCCAAATGAACAAGTTGGGGGAACTGGAGAAACAGAACTCAGGTAAGCGACCACTATGCATGGATATGGAAGATCATTTGGTAATTCTTTGAGGATAATTCAGTAAAAGATCAGTTTGAGAATTAAATAGTGTTCCCATAATTCCAGGACAAGCAGCGGAACTGTCAGCCACGAAGGCCAGAGTGACGGCCAGAGAGAACAAGGTGGAGGATCTGCAGAAAGAGAATGCAGGTGATTTGAATCCACATCACACATGACTAATGTGTAAGAATAAATGAAGGTTACAATTTCGTAGCAATTCGTGATCATTGAACTGGTTGTTCATTTAGAAGTGACTGTTTATTTAACTGATTTTCCTTTCGTGTGGTGTTATTCCTGGATACCAGAGTGACAGCCAGTGAGATTGAGACCACATAAGGAAAACAAGACAGTGCCATCTGTTGTATAAGTAGGTGAGTGACTGGGTTTGAACTGGCATTTTCTGCATGCTGCAAGACCGTCAGTCAGATATGCCATTAGCTTGTGACAGTCAAGGTTACTGTAACAAAGACGCTGAGAGTCGAGAAGCAGTAAAACATGGAACGAGACATAGCAGTGGTATCTATGCATGAATACAGGAACAATACTGACTGGGGAAAGAATCTAAGGGAGGTAATGGAGTCGAGGTGTCGCTCATGAAGTGCACGTGCGCGTAATGATGGATGCCAGGACTGGTGGTTAGTATACCGGCGATGTCGAACGCTGGAGGGGAGGAACGGGAGTAGACGTGACAGTACCCCCCGACACGCGGCTCCTACGGCAGGACAACACAAACCAGAGGGACGACCCCAAGGACGAGGAGTGGGCCGGTCCGGGCAGCAAAGGTGGAAATCACGGATGTTGTTGGGATCCAGAATGTCCTCCACCAGAAATCAACACCGCTCCTCTGGGCCATGCCCCTCCCAGTCCACTAAGTACTGGAGCCGACCCCCACGACGTCAGGAGTCCAGTAGGGATCTGACGGCATAGGCCGGAACCCCTCGATGTCCAGGGGGGGCGGAGGGGTGTTGTGGGGACAGCATCAGCTAGGGGCCCAGGAACCACCGGCCTGAGAAGGGAGACATGAAAGGTGAGATACGGTAGTCACTGGGAACCTGTAACCTATACATCACCTCGTTGATCCTCCAGAGAACCTTTAACGGCAACACAAACCAGGGGCTCAGCTTCTTACAGGGCAGGCGGAGTGGGAGGTTCCTGGCAGAGAGCCAGACATGATCTCCAGGATGGAAAACGGGGGTCGCACTGCGGTGGCGGGCTGCCTGCTCCTTCTGATGGTAGACAGCACACTGGAGTCTCACATGAGTGTCGCTCCATACCTCTGCATGCCTGAACTGATCAACTGCAGGAGCTTCGGTCTGGACTGGGGTCCACGGAGCCAGGGCCGGCTGAAAACCCAGAACACTGGAAGGGAGTCAGCACAGTGGAGGAGTGACGTAGCGAATTCTTAGCGTACTCGGCCCATGGAAGGAATCGTGCCCACTCTACCTGCCGGTCCTGACAGTAACTCCTCAGGAACCTCCCCAGCTCCAGGTTCATCCTTTCCACCTGCCTGGTGGACTGAGGCCGATACCCGGAAGTGAGGTTGACCGTGATCCCGAGCTTTTCCATACCCGTGATGTGAATTGGGGGCCACGGTCAGAGACAATATCCTCCGGAAGGGAATAATGCCGGAAGACCTGCTGGAATAGTGCCTCAGCAACCTGGAGAGCAGTTGAGAGATCAGAGAGGGATAAAATGACAGTATTTGGAAAATATATCCACAACCACCAAAATGGTGGCGAAACCGTCAGAAGAGGGGAGATCAGTAACAACGACGTAGCGAGTGACATCCTGCACCAAGGTTGGCCACCAGTACTTTTCAGAGATGGATTTGGTAGTGCGGGAAATACCTGGATGACCAGCAATGACAGCTGTGTGTGCCCAGGTCAGCAGCCAATCCCTTATCCCTGTGGGAACATAGATGCACTCGGGAGGACAGTTAGTGGGTGAAGCCCCCTCTCCAGAGCCTGACTGATGTCCACATCTACGTCCCAGACCACAGGGGCTGGGAAAGAATGGGATTATAGGTGCAATCTGGATAGGACCCTCTCCCGAAACGTTCCCTGCAGCACCGGAATCCACTAATGCTGTAGACACAGTACACGAGGGACAGTCAACTAGTGTGATGGACACGAAAAAGAGTTTAGCAGGAAGTGACGAAGAGGGAATATTCACTCATTCCCCAGGAGGTGGAAGATGGTGGTGCTGCTATGATGGATCCCAGGTTAGGAAGTACAGGATACTGCTGGATCTGGTGCCTTCCTTGACCACAATAAAGACAGAGCCCCAGATGTCTCTGTCTGCATCGCTCTGCTGCAGGGAGGCGTGTGACCCCTACCTCAGTGGGTTCAGGCTCTGAACCAGAGTGTTCCCTGAGGGAGGGAGTGAGGCGATGAGAGTACTGATGCTCGCGAAGTAGATTATACAGATAGACGGCCATCGCAATGAGTGCGTCCATGTAGAGGTTGTCGTCTCAACAGGCCAGTTCCGTCTGGACCTCCTCTCGCAGACCTCTTCTGAATACCGTACAAAGCACCGGCTAATTCCATCCACTGGATGGTGCCATCTGGTCCCCCTGCCGTAATTGGAGTAGGTACTCACCACCACCCCCCCTCCTCCCTGCCCTCCGAGGGATTATCGAAGATGCATTTAAACAGAGTCATGAACCCCACATATGAATCTAGCTCCTCTCATCTCCTCTCCTCTCTCCCAGACGGCTGTGGCCCATTCCAACACCCGCCCAGTCATGAGAGAAATAACCGTGGCAACCTTGGACCTCCTGGTGGCGGGGGCTCCCATCTGGTGGCAAAGTAGAGGGAGCACTGAAGTAGGAAGCCCCGGCATTTAGATGGGGTGCCGTCATATTTATCCGGGAGGGAAAAACGGGCATTGCTGACCTGAGCGAGTTGCAGAATGGGCTGTTGTGCTGGCTTGCTGGGTGGACTTGTTGTAGAGTATCCTCCGCTAGTTGACGGCAACGCCTCCTGGGTATATTTGAGACGTTGCACACTGCGAAGAACCTCTTCCATAGCAGTCCCCAGTTGTGCCAGCTGGTCGTGGTCTTGACAAAGAAGGTATCCCTGCTCATCGACTGTCTGGGAGATACTGTTTTCCTGCTGCTTCCATTGTTTGAATCAGTATTCTGTAACAAAGACACTGAGAGTCAAGAAGCAGGTGGTACGTTTAATAAAACAACAAACACAGACTGAGACAACATAGCAGTGGCGTCTACACATAAACAATACTGACTGGGGGAAACCCTAAGGAGTTCCAGATATAGGGGAGGATATAAGCGAGGTAATGGAGTCCAGGAGTGCCTCATGATGAAGTGCAGGTGTGCGTAATGATTGGTGCCAGTTGTGTGAAATGATGGATTCCAGGACCTATGTTAGTATACTGCTGATTTCGAACTCCAGTGGGGGGGAAGAGGGAGTAGATGTGACAGTTACTCATCACATGAGCGTGGTTCACCTAACCACTTACATTACATAGGTTAACTAAGTAAAACTGCACAAATGTTTCTTTCTAAATCCAGCTTTGGAGGCCAAACTATAAACCAGAGACAGGGAGGTGGAGCAGCTGAAGAGAGAGAATGCAGGTAAAACAGATGAGTAAAGTTAATTGTTACTTGATAAGCCTAATCAACATCATCTAATCAACATCATCTTATATTGAATTCCATTTTATTTGAAAATGACAACCTTTTCTGTCTCTCCTTTCCTGAGCATTCATTATTCTTATTAGTAAACACCTTAATCAGCGTTCCAGCAGTGTATTTGATATGCACATGTGCTTGCAGAGAACGCAGGTAAATCAGAACGCCATTAAAAACTCATTACATTGATTGTAAGGTAATTATAATTTAGTCGTTGACAAAAAATATCAATTGTTCTTCTCAGTATGAAGATGCATTTGTTTTTAAATCCCCCTTTTCCTCCCCAATTCCGTGATATCCAATTGTGATCTAGTCTCATCACTGCAACTCCCCAACGGGCTCGGGAGAGGCATGACCTGCCAAACCGCGTTACTTAATGCCCGTCCACTTAACCTGGATGCCAGCTGCACCAGAAAAAACAGTTCAACTGATGACCGAAGTCAGCCTGCAGGCTCCTAGCCCACCACAAGGAGTCGCTAGAGCTCAATGAGCCAAGTAAAGTCCGCCCTCCAAAGCCTCTAACCCGGACGACGCTGGGCCAATTGTGCACTGTCCTATGGGACTCCTGGTCACAGCCAGTTGTGACACAGCCTGGGATCGAACCTGGGTCTGAAGGCCATGAAGATGCATTTTAATAATGTGTGCTTATTTTCAGTACATCATCTGTGTTCAGACAGATCAAAAGTGGCCTCTCTGCTGCTTTGACTTCAGGAGGGGTAGGACCCTTCATTACTGACACCACACTGATCTACAGTAAAGTCTACACCAACACTGGCAGGGCCTACAACACAACTACAAGTACTGACCACACACACACTGAATCAGGCTACAGTCCAGTATTACTAACGGTGTCTGATAGATGGGCAGTGATGATCACTGCCTGCTTCTCCTCTGATACCGGTATCATCACAGCACCAGTGAGAGGAGTCTATTACTTCAGGTTCACCGCCTTTGAAAACCGCACTGGGAAAGCCATGGCTGTTTACCCTTACCACAATGACAAGAGACGGATGTTTAATAATGACACCAATGATCAGTATTATGAGTACATATCTAATGCTTTGTCTCTAGAGCTGGATGAGGGAGATGTGGTCTACATGCATCTCTTTACAGGCCGTGGACTCTGGAATAATAGTAATAACCACAACACCTTCAGTGGCTTCCTGCTCTGCCCTATGTGAAGGCAGCACCATGCTGTAATTAATCCTGTTTACAGATGTGAACAGTTCTGTGGTTAATGCCCCCAATGTTCCTCTCTAACCAATAAATAAGCATTACAAAAGCCAGATAACCCTCTCTTGTATCATTGATATTTTAGTATCAGCAACTTGAAGTGATAAAAATTGTTATTGCTTTATCCTGATAAAGTTGAAGCTATAGTATACAGCTTCCACCTATCCTATGCTCTTAGAGATCTGAGGGTCAATGAGGGCAGAGGAAGGGGAGAGAGTTACCGAATCTGAATCCTTGTCAACCAATCATGGGTGAGGGAGAAAGGGGATTAATTGCTTTATCAGGATCCTTGACGTTTTTCTCCAATTTGACCTCTTCTCTTTGTATTTTTGTTTCTCTCCCTCTCTATCTCTTGCTTGCTCTCTCTATGTCCCTACTTCTGCCTCTCATTCTCTCTTTCCCCTTCTCTCTCTATCTGTTTCTCTCCCTCTCTCTCTCGCTTGCTCTCTCTATGTCCCTACTTCTGCCTCTCCTTCTCTCTTTCCCCCTCTCTCTCTTTTCTCTCCCTCTCTCTCTATCTCTTGCTTGTTCTCTCTACATCCCTACTTCTGCCTCACCTTCTGTCTTTCCCCCTCTCTCTCTTTTCTCTCCCTCTCTCTATCTCTTGCTTGTTCTCTCTATGTCCCTACTTCTGCCTCTCCTTCTCTCTTTCCCCCTCTCTCTCTTTTCTCTCCCTCTCTCTCTATCTCTTGCTTGTTCTCTCTACGTCCCTACTTCTGCCTCTCCTTCTCTCTTTCCCCTTCTCTCTCTCTGTTTCTCTCCCTCTCTCTCTATCTCTCGCTTGTTCTCTCTATGTCCCTACTTCTGCCTCTCCTTCTCTCTTTCCCCTTCTCTCTCTATCCTTTATACTCATTTAGCTAATTGAGCTCATGAAACGTTTCAGAAACCAATTACTCCCTGACATTACTAAAAGAAAGCTGCTTATTTGAGACCATACCGTAGCTCTCTCTCTCTTTCCTGGAAAAATGAAACTTGTATGACCCTAGAGGTAATTGGAAATGGTTTCTCTTCTTTTCCTACTGTAAACTAACAGCCACTAGATAATTAGGTTAATGTCGATGTGCGAGAGAGGGGAGAGGGAAAGAGAGGAAGGAAGGAAGGAAGGAAGGAAGGAAGGAAGGAAGGAAGGAAGGAAGGAAGGAAGGAAGGAAGGAAGGAGAAAGAAAAGAGGAGATCAAGTGGGAGGGAGAGAACAGGGGATGGAGGAAAGAGAGAGGAGAAGAGGGGAAGATTATGGAAGAGAAAGGAAAGGAGGAGTATGGAGGGGAGAGATGAGGAAGATAGGGGGAGAAGGGAGGATTGGAGGCATATGCGGCAGAGGCAGACCTAAAACGATGACTCAGTCATGTTACTTATCAGCCTAAGCCATTGCAGCACATGACTTTCTGACACAAACTTTCCCACTGTCACCGTGGTAACGCCACAGAGATACAACCCTTACAACATATGACACCCTACACAACTCAACATGTTGGCGATTACGAACAAGTTTTTTTTGGTGACCAGTTTACCGGTAAAAGCTTCCAAATATAAAAATACACCCTCTCCAAAGGCCTTTTTGCAACATATTTAAATGACCTGCTATGTGGTCACTTCACCCAGTTTCTCCCTTGATCCGAATACTTGGCTTCAGTTTTAAAGTGTGCTTCAGAAACATATGCTAAATTCTAATTCATTGGCTCACTATGTTGTGAGTGTATTTAAAGAAAGAAGGGGACTGAGATTCATAGGCTACATCATTTCCGAAGGGGTTTTATTTCAGAATAAGTGGTGCTGTAGCTCTGCTGGTGTTGCTGGTCTGTCTGTCTGTCTGTCTGTCTGTCTGTCTGTCTGTCTGTCTGTCTGTCTGTCTGTCTGTCTGTCTGTCTGTCTGTCTGTCTGTCTGTCTGTCTGTCTGTCTGTCTGTCTGTCTGTCTGTCTGTCTGTCTGTCTGTCTGTCTGTCTGTCTGTCTGTCTGTCTGTCTGTCTGTCTGTCTGTCTGTCTGTCTGTCTGGAGCATGGGCTCAGAGAGAGAGTGGAGGGGTCAGAGATAATGGCATCACTCAACAAGGTCACAGTGAAGGGAGAGATCAGGGTGGAAGTGGTTCATATCGAGAGCCAAAAGACTGAAGCTACAGAGACGGCTAAAGGAGCTGAGAGACATGGTGGTGAAACAGAGAGCGGAGCTGACTGTCCAAGACTGCTGAAGAACATTGAAGCCAGGCTGAATTTATTTTATTTAACCTTTATTTAACTAGGCAAGTCAGTTAAGAACAATTTCTTATTTACAATGACGACCTACCAAAAGGCAAAAAGCCTCCTGTGGGGACGGGGTATGGGATAAAAAAAATATAGGACAAAACACACATCATGACAAGAGAGACACCACAACACTACATAAAAAGATACCTAAGACAACAACATAGCATGGCAACACCACATAACAACAACATGGAAGCAGTACAAAACATGGTACAAACATTACTGGGCACAGACAACACCCCAAAGGCAAGAAGGTAGAGACAACAAAACATCACGCCAAGCAGCCACAACTGTCAGTAAGTAAGTCAGTAAGTGTCCATGATTGAGTCTTAGAATGAAGAGATGGAGATAAAACTGACAGTAAGAGTGTCCATGATTGAGTCTTAGAATGAAGAGATGGAGATAAAACTGACAGTAAGAGTGTCCATAATTGAGTCTTAGAATGAAGAGATAGAGATAAAACTGACAGTAAGAGTGTCCATGATTGAGTCTTAGAATGAAGAGATGGAGATAAAACTGACAGTAAGAGTGTCCATGATTGAGTCTTAGAATGAAGAGATAGAGATTAAACTGTCAGTAAGAGTGTCCATGATTGAGTCTTAAAATAAAGAGATGGAGATAAAACTGAAGGACAGTGGGGACCTGGTACTTGATAGCTGTTTGTCACATGCTCTGAGTATGCATCCTGGTATCCCGTCTGGCCCTGTATTCCGTCTGACACATCGGCTATGGAGAGCGAGATGACACATTCATCCGGAACAGCTGTTGCTCTCATGCATGGTTCAGTGTTGATTGCCTCAAAGCGAGCATAGAAGGCATTTAGCTCGTCTGGTACGCTCGCATCGCTGGGCAACTCTCAGATGGGTTTCTCTTTGTAATCGGTGATAGTTTGCAAGTCCTGCCACATCTGTTATGCGTCAGAGCCAGCATTGTAGGATTCAACTTTGGTCCTGTATTGGCACTTTGCCTGTTTGATGGCTCGTCGGAGGTTGTAGCAGGATTTATTAGAAGCATTGGGATTAATGAGGTCAGTTCATTGGCGGATCAACAACTGAACTGTCAGCCATGGGGGCCAGAGTGACAGCCAGTGAGGAGGTGGAGGAGCAGAAAAAGGAGGTGACGGCTCTTAGAGAGGAGCTGAGCATCACCACTACTCAACAGCAGCTCCAGAAGAACACGGTGGAGGAGCAGAAAAAGGAGGTGACGGCTCTTAGAGAGGAGCTGAGCATCACCACTACTCAACAGCAGCTCCAGAAGAACAAGGTGGAGGAGCAGAAAAAGGAGGTGACGGCTCTTAGAGAGGAGCTGAGCATCACCACTACTCAACAGCAACTCCAGAAGAACAAGGTGGAGGAGCAGAAAAAGGAGATGATGGCTCTTAGAGAGGAGCTGAGCATCACCACTACTCAACAGCAGCTCCAGAAGAACAAGGTGGAGGAGCAGAAAAAGGAGGTGACGGCTCTTAGAGAGGAGCTGAGCATCACCACTACTCAACAGCAGCTCCAGAAGAACAAGGTGGAGGAGCTGGAGAAAGACAATGCAGGTAATGCCTCATTATGTAGAAACATTAACATTTGTTTGGTTCATTGTGAAGTCAGTACAGTAAAAGATCTACAGATTTTGGAGAAAATATTTCCCATAATTCTAGGACAAGCAGCTGAACTGTCAGCCATGGGGGTCAGAGTGACAGCCAGTGAGGAGTTGGAGGAGCTGAAGACAGAGAATGCAGGTAATAGTATAATGCCACATCACACATAATCATTGTGTAAGAATAAATTATAGTTGAAATTCAATTTCTTTGTTTATGTTTATTACTTGATCATAATTGGACTGATTGTTCCTTTGGAACTGACTGTTGAGGGAACTGTGTTTGGTTGCAAGTGATGTTAACCCCGGAGGCGGGAGTGACAGTCAGCGAGAGTGGGTAAGCAGGTAAAGAAAAGAAGAGATTCACTATAATCCTTTGCATAATTTTAGTGTATGTGAGTGTAACAGAGTGGATTTGAACCTTTGTTGTCTGTCCTAAAAGACGCTTAGGTTAGGGAGATAATGCAAGCCTTTAGTTCTCAGTCCAGGTTACTCATCACAGGAGCATGGCTCACCAGACCAACTCCATTACATTGGTTAACTACTGTTTTTCACTAACTGCAGTCTTGGAGGGCAGACTGAGTTCCAGTGAGACGGAGTTGGAGGAGATGAAGAGAGAGGAAATGAACACTGATCATTCAATCTAATTGTGACTTAATGGTCTAATCAACATTTTTGATTAACTCAAATTGAATTCCTGTTTATAAAAAAAGTAGAATTGATGTTTGGTTTTCATTGTGTTTTTGATTTATTAATGCTTCTCTTCATGTTGTTTCAGCCAGGGAGGCCAGAGTGACAGCTTGTGAGAGTATATTCAGTGCCTTTGGAAAGTATTCAGACCCCTTGACTTTTACATAAGTATTCAGACTCTTTACTCAGTACTTTGTTGAAGCACCGTTGGCAGCGATTACAGCCTTGATGATACAAGCTTGACACAGCTGTATTTGGGGAGTTTCTCCAATTCTTCTCTGCAGATCCTCTCAAGCTCTGTCAGGTTGGATGGGGAGCATTGCTGCACAGCTATTTTCAGGTCTCTCCTGAGATGTTAGATTGGGTTCAAGTCCGGGTTCTGGCTGGGCCACTCAATGACATTCAGAGACTTGTCCTGAAGCCACTCCTGCATTGTCTTGGCTTTGTTCTTCGGGTCATTGTCCTGTTGGAAGGTGAACCTTCACCCCAGTTGCTGTCACTGAAAAACATCCCCACCGAATGATGCTGCCACCACCATGCTTCACCGTAGGGATGGTGGCAGGTTTCCTCCAGATGTGATGCTTGGCATTCCAGCCAAATACTTTAATCTTGGTTTCACGAGACCAGGGAATCTTGTTTCTCATGGTCTGAGAGTCTTTAGGTGCCTTTTGGCAAACTCCAAGCGGGCTGTCATGTGCCTTTTACTGAAGAGTGGCTTCCGTCTGGCCACTCTACCATAAAGGACTGATTGGTGAAGTGCTGCAGAGATGGTTGTCCTTTTGGAAGTTTCTCCCATCTCCACAGAGGAACTATCGGGTTGTTGGTCACCTCCCTGACCAAGGCCCCCCGATTACCGGGCGGCCAGCTTTAGGAAGAGTCTTGGTGGTTCCAAACTTCTTCCTTTTAATGATGGTGTCATGTATTGTCATGTTATGTCTTGTTCCTGTTCTTTCTCTTCACTTCGTTTCCCCCTGCTGGTCGTATTAGGTTACCTTCTCTCTCTTTCCTTCCCCCAGCTGTTCCTCATCTCCTCTAACTACCTCGTTTACTTTCTCCCACCTGTTCCCTTTTTTCCCTCTGATTAGGTCTCTATTTCTCTCTCTGTTTCTGCTTCTGTCTTTGTCAGATTCTCGTTTGCTTCACCCTTGTCCCGTCCTGTCGTAATCTGCCTCTTCATCAGATGCTACGTGTGATCAGGTACCTCTGTGCTCTACAACCCTTCCTACCCGGAGAGACCAGCAGTCTGTTGCCGCTAACCCTGCTATTCTCCTCTACTGCTAGAAGGGGACTCTCCTGTATAGATCAGAGGACTATATGATTTATTTTGTCGCCCTCTCTGCGGGTTGTCTATTTTGTCTATTGATACATCTGAAGAGGATATATGTATTCCCTGTGTTTGGACATTAAATGACTCTGTTTCTGTTAAACCGCTTTTGGGTCCTCACTCACCTGCATAACAGATGGAGGCATGTTCTTGGGGACCTTCAATGCTGCAGACATTTTTTGATACCCTTCCCCAGATCTGTGCCTCGACACTGACTTTCACACCCTGATCTGTTTCACCTGTCTTTGTGCTTGTCTCCACCCCCCTCCAGGTGTCGGCCATCCGCCCCATTATCCCCTGTGTATTTAGACCTGTGTTCTCTGTTTGTCTGTTGCCAGTTCGAAATGTCTTGGGGCATTTCGTAGTAAAGTCTACACCTGTTCTATTCCGCCCATGTGACAAATAAAATGTGAGTTGAACACACACTGGATCCAGCTACAGTTCAGTATTACTAGCAGTGTCTATGAGAGATGGACAGTGATGATCACTCTCTGCTTCTCCTCTGATGCAGGCATCTTCACAGCACCAGTGAGAGAAGTCTACTACATCAGATGCACTGCCTTTGAGGAGCGCAGTTTACAAACCCTTGGTGTTTACCTTTACCACAATGACAAGAGACTGATGTATAATAATGTCCAGGATGATGGGTATAATGAGTACATATCTAATGCTTTGACATTAAATCTGGACGAGGGGGATGTGGTCTATATGCATCTCCCTTCAGGCCACGGGCTCTCGGGCCACTCTGAAACTAACTGCATCTTCCCTCAGGCCATCTCCCCTCAGGTTATGAGCTTTGAGATAATAATAATAATAATAATAACTTCCCCAACTCTATACACGTCAGCTGCTACAGCGACTGAAATGACTGCAACAAAGACCTGCAGTTAGTTTCAGAGTGGGTGGCAAGCAATATTTCTAAAACTTAAAGCATTGTATTTGGAACAAAACACTCAGTAAAACCTAAACCTCAACTAAATCTTGTAATAAATAATGTGGAAATTGAGCAAGTTGAGATGACTAAACTGCTTGGAGTAACACTAGAATGTAAACTGTCATGGTCAAAACATATTGATGCAGTAGTAGCTAAGATGGGAAGAAGTCTGTCTATAATAAAGTGATGCTCTGCCTTAACAACACTATCAACAAGGCAGGTCCTACAGGCCCTAGTTTTGTCGCACCTTGACTACTGTTCAGTCGTGTGGTCAGGTGCCACAAAAAAGAACTTAGGAAAATTGCAATTGGCTCAGAATAGGGCAGCACGGCTGGCCCTTGGATGTACACAGAGAGCTAATATTAATAATATGCATGTCAATCTCTCCTGACTGAAAGTGGAGGAGAGATTGACTTCATCACTACTTTTATTTATGAGAGGTATTGACATGTTGAATGCACCGAGCTGTCGGTCTAAACTACTGGCACACAGCTCGGACACCCATGCATACCCCAACAGACATGCCACAAGAGGTCTCTCCTTACAGTCACCAAGTCCATAACAGACTATGGGAGGAACACAGTACTACATAGAGCCATGACTACATGGAACTCTATTCCACATAGAGTAACTGACGCAAGCAGTAAAATTAGATTTTAAAAAACAGATTCAAAAAACACCTTATGGAACAGCAGGGACTGTGAAGCAACACAAACATTGGCACAGACACACACACACACGCACACGATAACATACGCACTATACATACACATGGATTTAGTACTGTAGATATGTGGTGGTGGTGGAGTAGGGGCCTGAGGGCACACAGTGTGTTGAGAAATCTGTGAATGTATTGTAATGTTTTAAAATGGTATGAACTGCCTTCATTTAGCTGGACCCCAGGAAGAGTAGCTGCTGCTTTGGCAGCAACTAATGAGGATCCATAATAAATACAAATACAAAATACCACCATCAGTGTCTTCCTTCTTTGACCTGTGTGAGGACAGCACCATTCTGTAATGCTATAATGAACTAAACTTTCTGATGTGAACAGTTCTGTGGTTAATGCCCCCAATGTTCCTCTCTTCCACCTATCCTAAGCTCTTAGAGATCTGAGGGCCAATGAGGACAAAGGAAGTAGATATTCAGAATCCTTGCCCAACCAATCATGGGGGAAGGAGAGAGAGGGTGTCATCAGGATCTGTGCCGTTTCTTTCTTCTGTTTTTTTTCTATATGTTCTCTTTCTCTCTCTCTGTCCCTACTTCTGCTTCTCCTTCTCTCTTTCCCCTCTTCTCTCCATCCTTTAGACTCATTTAGCTAATTGAGCTCATGAAACGTTTCAGAAACCAATTACTCCCTGACATTATTCATTACAATAAAGCTGCTTATGTGAGAGCACTTACTTTATCTCCCTCTCTCTCTTTTTTTGAGAAAATGAAACTTGTATGACCCTAGAGGTTATTGGAAAGGGAGATTGTTTTTCCTGTTTGCTAACAGTAAATCAATGAGGTCAGCAATTTCCTTTCTCTTTTTGTCTTTTTCTTTCACTCTAAAGCAGAGGTCTCCAACAGGTTGATCATGGGCTACCAGTAGCTCGCAGTCCACCTACAAGCAGCTCGCCAAACAATTCTGAAAGTACATGCAATTTTCACATTACACCACAAACTGTCATAAACAAATCTCACAAGTATCTGACACGGCGAGCTCTCAACTATTATCTAATCAACGCAATGTTGACATTATCACACCCCTGGTTAGCCATTCTTGGCTTAAAAAGCAAAACATAACACAATATCTGACAATTAATTTCCAGCAATATTGCCCGTCTGTCTGTCTGTGTGGTGCGAGTGTTTGTCTATCAATCCAGTTGTGTAGCCAGTTGATGTGATAACTTATGGGTTGACAGAAATACCTTCCCCAAAACTTTCTCAATTAAATGTTCACTGCAGAGTAGGCTTACCTAGTAGAAGTATATCATGAGGAAGTATATCATTTGTATATTATATGTTATTTGCAAACTCTACCATGAAATGAGCAGCAGCAGTACAGAACCATCACTAGACCAGCACATTAGATGGCACATTCCTCACTAGCTAGATGTGCAATTAAAGGGCCGGATGCTCAATTAAAGGGGAATTACACAAAAATATATAAACGTGATAGTTTCCTTCCAGACATAAAAAAAATACAAAAGTAATCTAAAACCAGGAAAAGTCAACTGAGAAGATCATTTGGGAAAATATCAAACAGACTTCGGGAAAAAAATCTCTGATTTTATAGCCACCCCCTTAGAGTTGTTAATGAACCATTATTTTACCAGGTGTATTGACAGAAAAGATAGTGCACTACTTTCTCTTGTACACTAAGGACCTTCGGAAGAGTTGCAAGGGAGAGAATAAGTGAAGAATGTGCCTTCTTGTGTTGTAATTTTAATGGGTTAGAGAGTGAATGTTTACAGTTAATGAATTGAGCTGTATCTAAAGATTTTTCTTTTACAGATTTTTACATACGTACAATAATGTACAAGTACCAGAATGCCTTGAAACAGGAAGTAAGAAAAACGAGAGCGCGGCAGTTATGTACAAGTGACAAGTGATTATTCTGGCTTTTGCTAGCAACTTTTTTTGTTTTGTAGAATTCTAAGTGGTAAAATGTAACAGAAGTATTATTACTACAAATAAGTGTTCATCTTACAACCGACATCCCGAGTCATTACTTCAAAGATAGTTATTCTATCATTTGAAAGCTAGAAAAACATGAGCAACTCGCAACATATTATATATATAATAAAAAGTAGCTCTGATGCTAGAAAAGGTTGGAGACCGCTGCTCTAAAGTTATGGTTTCTTCCCCTCTCTCCCTTTCTCTGTTTCTTACTCTCTCTCTCTTCTTCGTGTATGTACAGTAGCTTTCACCTGCGTTGATATGACAGACCTTTGAATTCTCCTCTGTGTCATGTTATTGGGGTTGAAAAGAGCTTGAGATCAGATACGGGAGAACATTATGAAGGTGCTAAATTGGATCTCTAGTTAATTTGGGTAGTGAATGAACATATGAGTGCGAGGCCATGGCAATATTGGATCTTTTATCCTGAATACTGAATAGATGTTAACGTCATTGGCTGGCTGGAGGCTTGGAACTACAAGTATACAGAAACGCTACATCATCCAGAGGTAGGTATTGTCATGGAATGAATAGCCTATTAGCAGAATGTTGGGTGCAGAAACCTGAAGATAGCAACATGACAATTAATGGGTGAAGTGGGCCAGTGCTAAGTGGCAACCAAAGTAGACATCTCTGTATGACAGAGCACTGCATCATCTACCTCAGAGATGTTTGAACGATGGGACAATCTATATTCTTTTCATTATATTAACTACATTTGAAATACAGTGGCAAGAAAAAGTTTGTGAACCCTTTGGAATCACCTGGATTTCTGTATAGATTGGTCATACAATTTGATCTGATCTTCAGATCTTCATCTAGGTCACAATAGACAAACACAGTCTGCTTAAACTAATAACACACAAACAATTATACGTTTTCATGTCTTTATTGAACACACCGTGTAAACATTCTCAGTGCAGGGTGGAAAAGTATGTGAACCCTTGGATTTAATAACTGGTTGACCCTCCTTGGCAGCAATAACCTCAGCCAAATGTTTTCTGTAGTTACAGATCATACCTGCACAGCGGTCAGGAGGCATTTTGGACCATTCCTCTTTACAAAACTGTTTCAGTTCAGCAATATTCTTGGGATGTCTGGTTTGAACCTCTCTCGAGGTCATGCCACAGCATCTCAATCGGGTTGAGGTCAGGTGTCTGACTGGGCCACTCCAGAAGGCATATTTTCTTCTGTTGAAGCCATTCTGTTGTTGATTTTCTTCAGTGTTCTGGGTCGTTGTCCTGTTGCGTCACCCAGCTTCTGTTGAGGTTCAATTGACAGACAGATAGCCTAACATTCTCCTGCAAAATGACTTGGGAATTCATTTTCCCGTCGATAATAGCAAGCTGTCCAGGCCCTGAGACAGCAAAGCAGCCGCAAACCATGATGCTCCCTCCACTATGCTTTACAGTTGGGATGAGGTTTTGAAGTTGGTGTGCTGTGCCTTTTTTTCTCCCACATAGTGTTGTGTGTTCCTTGCAAACAACTCAACTTTAATTTAATCTGTCCACAGAATATTTTGCCAGTAGCGCTGTGGAACATCCAGGTGCTCTTTTGCGAACTTCAGAGGTGCAGCAGCAGTGGCTTCTTCCTTGGTGTCCTCCCATGAACACCATTCTTGTTTAGTGTTTTACGTATTGTAGACTCGGCAGAGATGTTAGCATGTTCCAGAGGTTTCTGGAAGTCTTTAGCTGACACTCTAGGATTCTTCTTAATCTCATAGCTTTTGGAGAAGTCATTAGTCTAGGAGTTCACATACTTTTTCCAACCTACACTGGGAACGTTTAAATGATGTATTCAAGAAAACAACAATCATGTTTGTGTTATTAGTTTCTCTACACTGTGTTTGTCTATTGTTGTGATTTAGATGAAGATCAAATGTATGCAGAAATCCAGGTAATTCAGGAAATCCAAAGGTTGACATACTTTTCTTGCCACTGTATATATTTAGATAGTGTGATAGCTGATACTTTGGTCTATGTAAATGAACAACTTTTAAAAAATGAATCTTCATAAAATGCAATAAAGTGGATTTATGTCAACTCCGTCAGACAACATAAAAGGCTTTTTACATCTACATGTATTGTCCGAGGAGTGTTTAAAGGCCTGGATTGTTTCATTCTAACATCAGATGATTCAAATACGTAATAGGCATCTCCAAACTTATTTTTGTTTTGTTTTATAGCACTGAGTGTACAAAACATTAAGAACACCTTCCTAATATTTAGTTGCACTATAAAAGTTTTCTGTCAATATACCTGGTAAAATAAGGGTTCATAAAAAACTGTAATAAAATCTTTATTTTCCCAAATTATGTTCTCAATTTTTATTTTAAGCTTTATTTAACTAGGCAAGTCACTTCAAATCAAATTCTTATTTACAATGACGGCCTACCTTGGACAACGGTGGGCCAATTGTGCGCCGCCCTTTGGGACTCTTAATCACAGCCGGATGTGACACAGCCTGGATTTCAATCAAGGACTGTAGTGACATCTCTTGTACTGAGTTGCAGTACCTTAGACCGCTGCACCACTCTGAAAATGTTCATGGTTTTAGAATTACAATTGTTCATACTAAAACAACAAACTTGAATGTTCTGTGTCCATGTCAATGCGTAAATCAGATCAGAATTTTTTTTTAATTAAGAAAAAGTCTGGAAGAAAACAAACAAATTTTGATTTTTTTTTGGTGTAATGCCCCTTTAATTGCATATCTGGCCCTTTAATTGTGCATCTAGCTAGTAATGAAAGTGTCATCTAATGTGACGGTATAGCAGATGGTTTGGTATTGCTGCTGCACATTTCATGGCAAAGATTGCAAATAACAAATAATAGATACAAATAATATACTTAGTCATGATATACTTCTGTTAGGTAAGCCTATTTTGCAGTTAACATTTAATTGATAAGGTTTTGGGGAAAGTATTTATTTCAACCCAGCCACAAGATGGTTATCACAACTGGCTACACACTGTGTTAGACAAAAGCACGCACCACACCGACAGACAGGGGCAATATTGATGGAAAATAATTGTGTTTTGTGTTTAATTGTGAAGTGGAAATGTAGGAGCAACAACAGCTCAGCCGCAAAGTGATAGGCCACACAAGCTCACAGAACGGGACCGGCGAGTGCTGAAACGCGTAGCGCATAAAAATAATCTGTCCTCGGTTGCAACACTCATTACCGAGTTTCAAACTGCCTCTGGAAGCAACTTCAGCACAAGAACTGTTTGTCGGGAGCTTCATGAAATGGGTTTCCATGGCCTCATAGCAGCACGCGAGCCTAAGACCACAATGCGCATTGCCAAGCATGGGCTGGAGAGGAGTTAAGCTCACAGCCATTGGACTCTGGAGCAGTAGAAATGTGTTCTCTGGAGTGATGAATCATGCTTCACCATCCTACAGTCCAACGGACGAATCTGGGTTTGGCAGATGCCGGGAGAACGCTAACTGCCCGAATGTATCGTGCCAACTGAAAAGTTTGGTGGAGGAGGAATAATGGTCTGGCGCTGTGTTTCATGGTTCGGGCTAGGCCCCTTAGTTCCATTGAAGGGAAATCTTAACGCTACAGCATACAATGACATTGTAGATGATTCTGTGCTTCCAACTTTGTGGCAACAGCTTGGGGAAGGCCCTTTCCTATGTCAGCATGACAATGGCCCCGTGCACAAAGCAATTTCCATACAGAAATGTTTTGACGAGATCGTTGGGAAGACTGTAACTGGCTTGCACAGAGCCCTGACCTCAACCCCATCGAACACATTTGGGATGAATTGGAACGCCGACTGCGAGCCAGTTCTAATCGTCCAACATCAGTGCCCGACCTCACTATTGCTCTCGTGGCTGAATGGAAGCAAGTCCCCACAGCAATGTTCCAACATCTATTGGAAAGCCTTCCCAGAAGAGTGGAGGCTGTTACAGCAGCAAAGGGGTGACCGACTCCATATTAATATTCATGATTTTGAAATGAGATGTTCGATGAGCAGGTGTCCACATACTTTTGGCCGTGTAATGTACTTCAATGTACTAATTTAAGCATATTTTGCAGAACAGTGATTAAAAATGTATTCCAAATATTGACAAGAAAATGTATCTTAGAGGGGTTAGCCATCCGTGATGGAGTTGACAAGCCTCTGATGGAGTTGACAACAGATACTCAAAAGACAGTTTTGTCTCTAAAAACAAAAGTTCAATAAAAACATTTGTAAAATGTGAAAAATTCTTAATTTGAAAATCCCCAATAAAACATAACCATTCTATTAGACCTTTCAGCACTCTGACGGTGGTGACTGTCAAACATCTGATGGAGTTTCTGTTTTACGGAGTTGACAAAATTGCATTTTTTTCTTCATTGTTGAAGTGCTACACTTAGTAGCAATTGTGTTTTTCCTCAGTTGCTTTATGACTATAAAACCTATTTAAAATGAACATATTTGAACCAAAACTCATATTCTATCTTAATCTATAAGGGAGATGGAGTTGACAGGTTATGGTTGTGACCATGGTGATTTCGATATTGTTTGGTGATTTCAAAAGTAGACGACTTTCAGGACCATGCGTTGTCTCATTGCACTACATGTAATCAGGAGATGAAGAAGGAGTTGTCATGGTATAGATGCTCATTTCTGATTCATTTCGTTTTTTTTTTCAGGAATCACAGTTATGAGAGAAATATTAGTCAGAGAGGGCTATTAGGAAGAAACTACATGAGATCCTTTATCAGTTATAGATTATTCTTGACAGTTTTTTGAAAATGTTATCCTTTGCTCTGGAGAAGGGAATTTCCTGACATGGAAATTAATAATATTGAAAATATTTAGAAAAATACCCCTAAATGTCTTTTTTTTAAAAGTTCAAATAATAAAAAATATATATGTAGCTCTACTATAAAAATACATTTTCTCTGTCGGACTAGGATTGTTCTGACATTCAAGAATCCCAGACATAGTAGTCTGTGCATTTATGGCACAGGAGATCATGTACTTACCCTGTAATTACAAGGTCACTGGTTCAAGCCTTGCTCTGGCTTTTCACAACACACTGATCTACAACAGTATAGTATGCTTACAAAAACAAATAGGAGTATATTGGAGTTAACACCTATTTGAACCCCAGGACATTGGTATACTTGTATACTCCAAAATGTATTCCTCCACAGGTGTGTGCTCAACCCTCTTTTCTTTTTGTATATTTCAGTCATTCAACATACTGTACACAAGTACAGTACACAGTACATTCTGACAATATAACATGTAGGCTAACCGTATATTCAGATACTATAACATACAATGATCTATTCTGATAGAAGCTAGGCTATTTAATATAATAATACATATTATAATAATCATTTTATAATATTACTACTAATATTAGTAATATTCCAACATTAGCCTACTGAAATGTATATGTCTTCTTGTATTTGGTCACACTTTAGACTACATACGGTATTATTATAATAATGGTGTAAAGTGTAACATAATACAAGCAGACATATGGAAAGCTTAGTGCACAAGACAGTGTAGATGTTTATAATCTTCAGTACTTCCAGTGCTATTTTGAGAATATGCTAATAATCCACAGAGCGATTGACACTGAAGGTCACTAATTAACATAAGTCAATTCTGCAGAATTTCATTTAGGAGCGAAATGCTGAAAATATAGTCTAGTGTAGGAGCCATTTTGGCATTCTTATGTGTTGTCAGAGAGGAAACGGTGAAGCGTCTCCTCCGCACAAAATCTGCCCATGAAAATAAGACCACGAAGTGAGGAATTTTGTAAGGATGTCAACGAGAGAGTTGAATTTGGTTAACAAAGAATGTAATTGCTAATTTGCTGCGTGAATCTTGCTCTAACATAAGTTGTGTAATGGTTAGGTGGTTACGAATGCACTTATATAAGTGGACATACTTGGCATTCGGCAACTTTGAAAAAACTAATTTACAGTAATTTTAGTTGATAGGCTTCTGAGTTTAGTATACTTCAGTATGTATCAAATATAGGTCTACAAGATCATATCATGAAACTAATTTACATTTTCACACTTCACATTTGACTCATTTAGCAGAAATTCTTATCCAGAGCGACTTAGCGTATTCATCTTAAGATAGCTAGGAGAGACCCCCACATATAACAGTCGTAGTCAGTATATTTTTCCTCAATAAAGAAGCTATCAGCAAAGTAAGTGCTAGTAGGAAAAGTAAAGCACAGCTTTTTTATTTTTTGATGACAGATGTTTTGACTTATTTAAGATACTCTTGAAGGGATAGATACATTAACATTTTACATTTTTGGAATGCAAATTCACATATGACCGAGTGATCAACCTACCCTTTCTCTATCCCACTCTTGTTGACGATACAGCATATTCTCCAGTGTTAAATTGGGTCCACACTTTTCAGGGTTACATTAACACACTGCTTCGTCTATAGCTTTATTTGCATATGTTATACCATGCCTTGCCTTTTGATTGAATTGTAGAGTTACCACCCATGACTGTACATGTGTATCTGTTAGTGACAAGAGACATGGTTGTTTCTTTAAACTATTTTCAGTCCTGTGGCCTTCACCAAGTGAAATCGAAATTTACATTTACATTTAAGTCATTAAATATGTTATAATTAAAATGTAAATCCTTAACGCAATACAGCAAGTATTTCAGAAGGCCTTATTTTGCAGGCATAGTTTTACAGTCGCCTGAAACTCATAGTTTGTTTACAGGTCACATCAGGCCTGCAAATCACATTATGCTGGCTTGCAAAGTGATGTGTAATTTCTATTGGAATTCAGCAGAGTGGGGATATCCAACATTTAGAATGACTATTCACCCACAACCTGCATCCAGAATGACTGCTAGCTTGGGAAGACTACACTATGAGACTACCTACCCTTTTCACTGTTGTATACATCTTATATAACCTTTTAAACTGGAATAACTATTTTAATAGTGAGTGCAAAAATCCAGGTAACAGATTGGTTTAGACAAATGTATGTTATTTATGTATAAGTAGCATAATATGAATTACTCAATCAATGTGCATGTAAAAACATAGATATTGAAACAAACAATTCCAAAAACAGAGCATGCTGGGAAATGTGATATTGATGGGTGTGGTTTTGGGCTGACACTATAATAATAATAATAATAATAATAATAATAATAATAATAATAATAATAATAATAATAAGTTATTAACACCAACACTGTGGTTCTTTTACACCAATGACTGTTAATTTAACACTTAATGTGAATGTAATACCTGAATCATGACTGAATCACCTGAATCAATCCCTGAATCAATCCCTTTTAAATGTGTAGAGTAGGCCTATATAGCCCATATGCTATCTATAATGTGTTTAATTGTTATTGTAATAGGTGTCGTTTCACTGAATATCACTGGAAAACACAGTAGATCTATACTCAAATAATCCTAAATGTATAAAAATCAACAGGTCTGGCAATCTTTTCTAAATATGAGAGCGGGTTACAAATACATGGTGTCCCAAGAGGATTCCAGCGGGAACGTTGCGAGGAACATACCAACTGCCACCGGAAAGTGGGAAGCGGAGAGAGGGACAGAGCGAGAGAGCAACTTCAGCACCAATCAGCACTGGACTTCCGAGCGAAACGAAGCTTCTTTCATGAAGCCATCAGCAAATAGCTTTCAATCTTACTAGTCGACAGTGCATTGAGTGCTGCCTACCTGAAAAATGGCTTGATATTGTAACAATTATTAACAGTCTCTATCTATCCTCTAATGTAGTTATTGGTTGTGGCGTCGTTAAAGTTGGGGATCGCGAGCACCGCTCTCTTGATGAGATAGGATAGCTACTGTTGGTTGGTAGGCAATAAGATTGAGGGAGAGAGAGAGAACGAGAGAGAGAGAGAGAGAGAGAGAGAGAGAGAGAGAGAGAGAGAGAGAGAGAGAGAGAGAGAGAGAGAGAGAGAACAAGTGGTAGAAAAGAGATTCGCGCGCGCGGAGTCTTCCCCTCGCCAGTCTGTAGCTCTCGAGCGGCAGGGAGGCATTGTCTCGTGCTAAAAGGATACATTTCTCCGCCACTTTCATTTATACTGTTTTCTCCCTCGGCATTTTATCAACGCGAAGATGCACCGTCCTGGGCTGGTCTCAACATTCACGTTAACGTCAATGCTGTGGATTTTTAACAGTTTCCGCAGCCTGCACGGAGCTCTCCCGTTCGCACGTAAGTTACCGGTTTGTTTCTTCGTCATTTTCCGTTTAGTGGTGGTGGTGGCTCTCGGGTGCATCCTGGGGCAGGGGATGATGGAAGGGAGGGCTGAGGACCGATCTGCACGCTGATGCACGGAATGGATACGGCTTGATGCCGTTATGAACATGTATTTTTGTAGATGGTGTCAACTGATTGTATTTAGTCATTAGTGTTGCGTATGTGAATGTATGTGATGGTGCAGCTTCGACGCTCCAGACCATTTCCCTCTTATTCCCCCAAAGCTAAATGGTCTTACGCTATTAGAACCGGGCTGGTGTTGTTGTCTAGGGTCAGTTATACATGAAGGGATGCTCGCCTAGCCGGTGCGGAGAGGAAAAGGTAGGCTATATGAGAAAAACATGCTGGTGGTGGTGGAACTTCATGCTTTGATTGGTTGCCACGTACATTTTTGTTGAGAGTTTGTCAACGTGTATCTAGCTAAAGCTATGGGGTTACCATTGCAGATCGCCTAGATTATTTTGGAGACCTGTCTGTAGCGTATTTAGAGTTAATGTGTAATTTGGTGGGTGGTCAGTTATTATTATTATTATTTTCTCAGCAGTGAATATATATGACAAATAAATCATTCACAATAAAGATGATGATTATATTTGGATTCAGTGTAGGCTATACATTAACTCTAGTGCGCCTGCTTGGTTGTGTTCCAACCCTGCTCTTACATACCTGAGTCTACATGATCCACAGGGCACCAGCACACCTAGGAGGATTGACGCCCCTGGTATAAATCATAGATGTGCCCTAGATCAGATCACATCAAATCTGATCTCTACTATAACAATATGAACTATTAATGTTGGTCCAGCGCACTGTTACAGTATGTATTGTCCTCCTCAGTCTTATTTACAACATCTCATTTGAACTGCATCCATGAAGCTGTGTGTGTGTGTGTGTGTGTGTGTGAGTGTGTGTGTGTGTGGTCTGTAGATTAATCATGCTCAGTGACAGTTGAGTAAGGAGAGGGAAACCAGACTGTTAGCTGTTAATTGCACTGCCATTTCTCTCTCTCTCTCTCTCTCTCTCTCTCTCTCTCTCTCTCTCTCTCTCTCTCTCTCTCTCTCTCTCTCTCTCTCTCTTCTCTTCTCTTCTCTTCTCTTCTCCTCTGAGATGATCTCTCTCCATCCCCATCTCCCACGCTCTATCTCTCTCCATCCCCATCTCCCACGCACTCTCTCTCCATCCCCATCTCCCTCTCTCTCTCATCCCCATCTCCCACGCCACGCTCTATCTCTCTCTCCCCATCTCCCACGCTCTATCATCCCCATCTCCCACGCTCTATCTCTCTCCATCCCCATCTCCCACGCTCTATCTCTCTCCATCCCCATCTCCATCGCTCTATCTCTCTCCATCCCCATCTCCCACGCTCTCTCTCTACATCCCCATCTCCCACGCTCTATCTCTCTCCATCCCCATCTCCCACGCTCTATCTCTCTCCATCCCCATCTCCCACGCTCTATCTCTCTCCATCCCCATCTCCCACGCTCTATCTCTCTCCATCCCCATCTACATCCCCATCTCCCATCTCCCATCCCCATCTCCCTCGCTCTATCTCTCTCCATCCCCATCTCCCTCGCTCTATCTCTCTCCATCCCCATCTCCCACGCTCTCTCTCTCCATCCCCATCTCTCCATCCCCATCTCCCTCGCTCTATCTCTCTCCATCCCCATCTCCCACGCTCTATCTCTCTCCATCCCCATCCCACGCTCTATCTCTCCCATCCCCATCTCCCTCGCTCTATCTCTCTCCATCCCCATCTCGCACGCTCTATCTCTCTCCATCCCCATCTCCCTCGCTCTATCTCTCTCCATCCCCATCTCGCACGCTCTCTCTACATCCCCATCCCCACGCTCTATCTCCCCCCATCTCCCTCGCTCTATCTCTCTCCATCCCCATCCCCATCTCCCCATCCCCATCTCGCATCTCTCTCCATCCCCATCTCCCACGCTCTCTCTCTCCATCCCCATCCCCATCTCCCATCCCCATCTCCCTCGCTCTATCTCTCTCCATCCATCCCCATCTCCCATCCCAATCTCCCACGCTCTATCTCTCTCCATCCCCATCTCCCATCTCTCTCCATCCCCATCTCCCACGCTCTATCTCTCTCCATCCCCATCTCCCATCTCCCCATCCCCATCTCCCACGCTCTATCTCTCTACATCCCAATCTCCCACGCTCTATCTCCCATCCCCATCTCCCTCGCTCTATCTCTCTCCATCCCCATCTCCCACGCTCTATCTCTCTCCATCCCCATCTCCCACGCTCTATCTCTCTCCATCCCCATCTCCCACGCTCTCTCTCCATCCCCATCTCGCACGCTCCATCCCCATCTCCCACGCTCTATCTCTCTCCATCCCCATCTCCCACGCTCTATCTCTCTCCATCCCCATCTCCCACGCTCTATCTCTCTCCATCCCCATCTCCCACGCTCTATCTCTCTCCATCCCCATCTCCCACGCTCTATCTCTCTCCATCCCCATCTCCCACGCTCTATCTCTCTCCATCCCCATCTCCCACGCTCTATCTCTCTCCATCCCCATCTCCCACGCTCTATCCATCCCCATCTCCCACGCTCTATCTCTCTCCATCCCCATCTCCCTCCATCCCCATCTCCCACGCTCTATCTCTCTCCATCCCCATCTCCCACGCTCTATCTCTCTCCATCCCCATCTCCCACGCTCTATCTCTCTCCATCCCCATCTCCCACGCTCTATCTCTCTCCATCCCCATCTCCCACGCTCTATCTCTACATCCCCATCTCCCACGCTCTATCTCTCTCCATCCCCATCTCCCACGCTCTATCTCTCTCCATTCTTCAGTTCTTCTCTTTCGCTCTGCCTCATTTTGTCTCTCCTCCGCTACACCCCTTTTCTCCTCCACCTATTCCCCTCTCGCTACCTGATTACTAAAAACTCCCTTCTACCAGGATTCTCTCTAGAGAATCTCTCTGGGGCTTTTACATACAACTCTTCCCCTCTCCCTCTCCTTGGTGACTAGGATATAGAACTGTATCTGAATCTGAACATAATGTTGAAACATGTTGTTTTTCTATATGTTTTTCTATAAAACACCTCTTTAGTAGAGATACAATATCCTTCCAAGAGTAGTGGAATATCTTTATTCCATTCAGTTTTTCATATAGGGACATGAATACCAAGATGATTCTATGCTTTATCAAGGAAACAAATTCCTGGTTGTGTCAATGCACAGTGACAACCCATGCAGGATAATTCCTTTAACAATGTCCAACTACCACGACTACCATACCCGTGTGTGTGTGTGGGTGTGTGTGTGGGTGTCCGTATGCGTGTGTGTGTGTGTGTGTGTGTGTGTGTGTGTGTGTGTGTGTGTGTGTGTGTGTGTGTGTGTGTGTGTGTGTGTGTGTGTGTGTGTGTGTGTGTGTGTGTGTGTGTGTGTGTGTGTGTGTGTGTGTGTGTGTGAGTGTGTGTGTGTGTGTGTGAGAGAGAGAGAGAGCGAGCGAGAGAGGCGGAGATGGATAGAGGGAGGCGTAGAGAGAGCAGAATCTAAAGTTATTCTAGTGGAATGTGTTCTTATTAGCACAAGTCAGAACACATCGACCTCGATTGGAAACGGTTCAAGAAGGATGAACAAAGGATGGAGGAATGGAGAGAGCGTTGGTCATGAGGGAGAATGGGATGAGGTTTGATAGCTTGTAGAATGGAGAGAGCGTTGGTCATGAGGGAGAATGGGATGAGGTTTGATAGCTTGTAGAATGGAGAGAGCGTTGGTCATGAGGGAGAATGGGATGAGGTTTGATAGCTTGTAGAATGGAGAGAGCGTTGGTCATGAGGGAATGATGATTTGGGATGAGGTTTGAGGTTTGATAGCTTGTAGAATGGAGAGAGCGTTGGTCATGAGGGAGAATGGGATGAGGTTTGATAGCTTGTAGAATGGAGAGAGCGTTGGTCATGAGGGAGAATGGGATGAGGTTTGATAGCTTGTAGAATGGAGAGAGCGTTGGTCATGAGGGAGAATGGGATGAGGTTTGATAGCTTGTAGAATGGAGAGAGCGTTGGTCATGAGGGAGAATGGGATGAGGTTTGATAGCTTGTAGAATGGAGAGAGCGTTGGTCATGAGGGAGAATGGGATGAGGTTTGATAGCTTGTAGAATGGAGAGAGCGTTGGTCATGAGGGAGAATGGGATGAGGTTTGATAGCTTGTAGAATGGAGAGAGCGTTGGTCATGAGGGAGAATGGGATGAGGTTTGATAGCTTGTAGAATGACAGTCCGAGGGAGAGCAGTGACCACTGGCATTTTATCATTCACTATTATTTCAAATCATCAATGTTGTTACTCCAGCTTGTTATTCCAGCACCGCCATTATATTAAACTATTACATTACATTTCCTCACAAAAAAAGAATACATTAAAATAAAAAAGTAAACAAATTGTCGGAGTACTTGATGTTCAGTTGTGTCCTCCCGCATTCTGTCTTGTCACTATTTCATCTTTAGCAAGTAGTGCAGTTGACCTGCCATCAGAGTGTAGCCTACATTCTGACGGGAACCCTTTTAGCTCTGTGTGTTTGTGCTGGCCTGCCAATAGTCACAAGAGACACAACACAACCCGGGCACTCACTTTCCTTCTATTCCATTTGGTGTGGCAGATGTTAGCAGCAACAGAGTACTTTAGGACACACATACACCCCACCCCCACGACACAAACACACACAGGCACACACAGACATAAAACACACACACGCTCACACACACAGACCATTAGCTTTTTACAAACTGCCATCTCTCTATACTCCTGAATTTCCTCTGCCTCTGTTTTCCCCTATGGGTGAAGATAAAGGGCGGCTGTAGTCAGGGGAAGGTGTGGGGACATTAATTCACTCCATCTAGCCCTGTAAATGGGTAAATAAGGTATTCAAGCGGCTTAAGAAACAAATTGAATGCAAAGGAAGGGAGTAAAAACATTTGTCTAAGTGGAAGCACTGTGGCCTTTACAATGTTGTTTTTTCCAGTAGGACTGGCGGCTTGGTGTGTGTGTGTGTGTGTGTTAATAACAGATATAGTCCATTAACCCTTGCTCAAGGTCCTGCAGAGGTACACCATCACTCAGACAAGAGTGACTGCCTCCTCTTTTCACCTCTCTCTCTCTTGTTCTCGCTCTCTCTATTTCTCTTACCGTCCATCCCTCCGTCTCTCTCTCTCTCTCTAGAACACACACACCTCTTTCTCTCCCTTTCTCTTGCTCTATCTCACCTCTCTCTCCTCTCACCTCTCTCTCACTCCTCTCTGTGTCTATATCACTCTCTTTGTCTCGCTCTCTCTTACCTCTTTCTGACCCTCACTCTCTCTTCCTTTCACTTCTCTCACACACAACTGTATACATTTCTTACTTTCCTTCAAACACTGCAATCTCTCCCCCTCTTCCTCTTCCTCTTCCTCTCTCCCTCCTCCTCTCTTTGACCCTGTCTTCATTAGACTCAGTGTATCTCTCCCCCTCTTCCTCTTCCTCTCCCTTCTCCCCTCCTCCTCTCTTTGACCCTGTCTTCATTAGACTCAGTGTATCTCTCCCCCTCTTCCTCTTCCTCTCCCTTCTCCCCTCCTCCTCTCTTTGACCCTGTCTTCATTAGACTCAGTGTATCTCTCCCCCTCTTCCTCTTCCTCTCCCTTCTCCCCTCCTCCTCTCTTTGACCCTGTCTTCATTAGACTCAGTGTATCTCTCCCCTCTTCCTCTTCCTCTCCCTTCTCCCCCTCCTCCTCTCTTTGACCCTGTCTTCATTAGACTCAGTGTATCTCTCCCCCTCTTCCTCTTCCTCTCCCTTCTCCCCTCCTCCTCTCTTTGACCCTGTCTTCATTAGACTCAGTGTATCTCTCCCCCTCTTCCTCTTCCTCTCCCTTCTCCCCCCTCCTCTCTTTTGACCCTGTCTTCATTAGACTCAGTGTATCTCCCTGTCTTCATTAGACTCAGTGTATTTCTCCCCCTTCTTCCTCTTCCTCTCCCTTCTCCCCTCCTCTCTTTGACCCTGTCTTCATTAGACTCAGTGTATCTCTCCCCTCTTCCTCTTCCTCTCCCTTCTCCCTCCTCCTCTCTTTGACCCTGTCTTCATTAGACTCAGTGTATCTCTCCCCCTCTTCCTCTTCCTCTCCCTTCTCCCCTCCTCCTCTTTTGACCCTGTCTTCATTAGACTCAGTGTATCTCTCCCCCTCTTTCCTCTTCCTCTCCCTTCTCCCCTCCTCCTCTCTTTGACCCTGTCTTCATTAGACTCAGTGTATCTCTCCCCCTCTTCCTCTTCCTCTCCCTTCTCCCCTCCTCCTCTCTTTCACCCTGTCTTCATTAGACTCAGTGTATCTCTCTATTAATGACACTGGATAATCCTGGCTATTGTTGATGAGGGTCAAATCCCTAGAAACAAAGTTGGTGTGTGTTTGTGCACTTGTGT